>NC_092783.1:24707876-24806370 GCF_047496795.1 Chiloscyllium punctatum
GTGTCTGTGTGTCTGTGTGTGTGAGTGTGTGTCTGTGTGTCTGTGTGAGTGTGTGTCTGTGTGACTGTGTGTGTGTGTGTGTATGTCTGTGTATGTGTGTGTGGGTCAGGGAGAAAATTTGCTGACTCAGAGTTTTCTCCTGAGAGATCTTCTCAGGCACCCCTATTGGCCCTTCACTTGTATCCTTCCCCTCCCACAGGCCCCTCACCTCATCCCTCAGGAGCGACTGTCAGCAGCGCTCTCATTCTGTCCACACCTTGTCGTGCTCCCTGCACTCAGCCTTTCTCCCTCTGCTAATGGTTCACCCATGAACAGACAGAGAGGAACAAGGGTGTGCTGTGTGAAGCTGTCCTGTCACCTTTACAGAGTTGTGAACAGGCAGCCAGCAGCACTCTGTTTCACTGCACCTCCTCGCAGACAGAGACCAGGCAGTAGTGGAGCAGACAGCCCTCCCACGTTCTCAATTGAATTCGCCGTCCCCAGACCAGTAAATCTCCACGTTGTTGTGGGATCCATCATCAGTGGGGGGTGAGGCTGCCTGCTCTCTCTGATCTGCCCCCCCCACCCCCATCATCCGAGAGCCTGGGGATCTATAGCCTGGTCTGGTGAGGCAGTGTAACCCCACTTGGTTAGCTCATGAGCTGAGGCTGAGGTTTTAAACATGATGCAGATTAATGCCGGTCAACGGAGGATCTTGTCCCATCGCCCGTCCTTGGCTACCCGGACTTTGAATTCCTTTTCCAACTCAAAACCGACACAAGATGGAGTCAGAGGATCAAGGGCAGAATAAAGTGATGATCACTCTGTGCCAGAGTCCAAAGCTGAATGGAAGGAGAATTGCTCCAAAATGAAACTCAAACTGCTAACTCCGGGGCACGCCATTTCCCAGGAAGTTCAGAGTCAGACTAATTGGTGCAGGGTTTGTCATGTTTACAGACAACTACTCAGCTGCAGTCAAATGTCCATCAAGCTTGGAGTGACAGAGACCCAATTAGCTTAATTTCAACTCCAGGTCTGGCAAAAGTAACAGTGCTGTACCGGGCAGGAAGATCACACTCCTCAGGGATACGATTGCCTACGTGCAGGACAGAGGGGTGGACACCTGCCTCATCAGCCTGGACCAGGAGAAAGCCTTTGACAGGATATCGCATACATATATGAGGGATGTCCTCTCCAAAATGGGCTTTGGGGAGGGAATCTGCAATTGGATCAGACTGCTCTACACCAACATTGTCAGTGCAGACTCAATCAATGGGTGGGAATCAGATAGCTTCCCAGTCAGATCTGGAGTCAGGCAGGGCTGCCCTCTCTCTCCTGCCTTGTTTGTGTGCTGCATAGAGCCATTTGCTGAGTCCATCAGGAAGGATGCGAGCCTGAGAGGGGTGACTATTCCTGGCAGCGGGGGCCTGCAGGTTGAGGCCTCCCTGTACATGGATGACGGGGCTGTTTTCTGCTCGGATCCGCTGTCCGTGCACAGACTCATGTGCATCTGTGACCAGTTCAAACGGGCCTCGGGGGCCAAGGTAAACCGAGGCAAGAACGAGGCCATGCTCTTCGGGAACTGGGCCGACCAATCCTCGATCCCCTTCACCGTCAGGACCGACCACCTGGTGCTGGGTATTTGGTTCGGGGGGGCGGGTGGGGGTGGGGGGGGTGGGGGGGTGGGGGGGTGTTGCTGGAGCGTGCGCCAAGTCTTGGGAGGAGTGTATCAGCAAAGTGAGGCAGAAACTGGGCAGATGGAAGTTACGGTCGCTCTCCATCGCGGGAAAAAACCTGGTCATCAGGTGTGAGGCACTGTCACTGTTGTTATACGTGGCACAGGTCTGGCCTATTCCCAGAACCTGTGCTGCTGCAGTCACCCGGGCCATCTTCCAGTTTATATGGAGGTCAAAGATGGACCGGGTCCGAAGGGACTCACTATACAAAGATCTGGGCAACGGGGGAAAAAACACGCCCAATGCCACCCTCCCCCTGATGGCCACCTTTGTGTGTGGCTGCATCAAGCTGTGCGTGGATCCCCGGTACGCAAACACCAAGTGTCACTACGTACTGAGGTTCTACCTGTCCCCGGTGTTGCGAAGGATGGGCCTGGCCTCGCTGCCGCGGAACGCTCCAAGTAGTTGGACCGTTCCGTATCACCTGTCCTTCGTGGAGAAATTTATGAAGACAAACACCTTTGACCACAAGTCCATCAGGAAGTGGTCAGCACGTAGCGTCCTTGAGACCCTTCGGGAAAAGGAGAGGGCGGATCCTGTCGAGCGGTTCCCTGAGCAGACTGTCAAAGCCATTTGGCAGAATGCCTCATCGCCAGAACTTTCCAACAAACACCAAGACGTGGCTTGGCTGGTGGTGAGAAGGGCTCTGCCTGTGAGATCCTTCATGCACGCCCGGACTCTCTGCCGCACCGCACGCTGCCCTCGAAGTGGCTGTTGGGGGGACGAGACTGTCACACACCTCCTTCTGGAATGTGCCTATGCAGAAGAAGTCTGGAGAGGAATGCAGTGGTGTTTGTCGAGGTTCGTCCCGAGCAGCGCCGTGACGCGGGACTCCGTGCTCTACAGCCTGTTCCCCGGGACTCACACCGAGACGAACATCAACTGTGCCTGGAGGATCATCAACTCGGTGAAGGACACTCTCTGGGTGGTCCGAAACCTGTTGATCTTCCAGCTTAAGGAGCTGACCTCGACTGAGTGTTGCAGACTGGCACATTCCAAGGTCCAGGACTACGTGTTGAGGGACGCGCTAAAGCTTGGGGCAGCTGCACCGTGTAACACCGGCCTGCCTAAAGATGAACAGGGGGCCCACGCAGTAAGTGGGCTCCACTGAAACCTCAGCTAAGTATATGGATGGTAAAGGTATAGACCTGTAAATATGAATGATTACTCGATCTCTGTATGCAAAGAAATTGAATGTTTATGTGTGTATGGCATGACCAATTGTACAGATTATTAAAATATTTTTATGAATAAAAGTATATTTTTGAAATAAAAAAAAAGTGACACCCTCATTCAAAAGACTGACCACAGGAGGAACCCTGCCCCCTGCCCACGCTGCAGGATGACGTGCTGATGTACACGTACCCCAGGTCAAAGGTAGGGTTCTGAGCCTAATTCCCAATGCTATTCAGACTAAGGTTCAGTGGAATATCACCAATACCTCTTTGAGTGAGGTCCAAAACAGATCGAGACAGCCAGGTCTGGTTTTAGGAGATATCATTGGCAGCTTTCTCTAATTGACATGCGTACACTGAACTGAAAATGTGTTGCTGGAAAAGCGCAGCAGATCAGGCAGCATCCAAGGAACAGGAGAATCGATGTTTCGGGCATAAGCCCTTGTTCAGGAATGAGGAAAGTGTGTCCAGCAGGCTAAGGTAAAAGGTAGGGAGGAGGGACTTGGGGGAGGGGCGTTGGGTGGAAGGAGGTCAAGGTGAGGGTGATAGGCCGGAGTGGGGGTGGGGGCAGAGAGGTCAGGAAGAAGATTGCAGGTTAGGAAGGTGGTGCGGAGTTCGAGGGATTTGACTGAGACAAGGTGGGGGGAGGGGAAATGAGGAAACTGGAGAAATCTGAGTTCATCCCTTGTGGTTGGAGGGTTCCTAGGCGGAAGATGAGGCGCTCTTCCTCCAACCGTCGTGTTGCTATGGTCTGGTGATGGAGGAGTCCAAGGACCTGCATGTCCTTGGTGGAGTGGGAGGGGGAGTTGAAGTGTTGAGCCACGGGGTGGTTGGGTTGGGTGGTAAACTGAACCATTACTGGAAGGCCCAATATTCTCCAACCCATCAACTGCTGGTGAGGGAGCTCAGGTAGATAGGGAGGCAGTCCGGTTGTGATTATGGCACTGGAGCTAATGTTTACGGACACTGACTTAAATCCCATCAGGACAATGGTAGAACCTGAATTCCATAAGAACCCAGAAACCTCTAATGGCCACCACATCAATTATAAAAGCCCATCTGAACTGGCCTACACCCACAGTAACGTGAGGCTAATCTAACTGCCCTCTGGGCAATTAGGGATGGTCAGTGAATTCTGGCCCAGCCAGAGATGCTCATATCTTGTGAATGAATCAAAACTACCCTGACATGACAAGGTGGTACAGTGAGTGTCACGGTGACTCAGTGGTTAGCACTGCTGTCTCACAGGGGACCTGAGTTCGATTCTAGCTTCAGGTGACTCTCTGTGTGGAGCTTGCACGTTCTCCCTGTGTCTGCCTGGGTTTCCTCCGGGTGCTCCCACAGTCCAAAGGTGGGTAGGTTTGGTGGATTGGCCCATAGTGTCCAGGGATGTGGAGGCTAGGTGGATTAGCCATGGGAAAATGTTAGAGGGAGGGTCTGGATAGGATACTCAATGGAGGGATGGTGTGGACTTGCTGGGCTGAATGGCCTGATTGTACACTGAAGGCACTCTATGGTTATAATGGAAACTTGAGGTGGTTCCGGGCCAAAGCCCTTCATTAGGAATTTCTAATGAAGCCATTCCTGATGAAGGGCTTTGGCCCGAAACGTCGACTCTCCTGCTCCTCGGATGCTGCCTGACCCGCTGCGCTTTTCCAGCACCACTCTGATCTTGAATCCAATCCATAAGGTCCAGCTACACCGATCGCACCCAACTCTGTCACCTCCACATGTGACCCAAACAAATCTGTCAAACATAACCTGCTAGTTACAAAGCCAGCTTGGCTCTCTCTACACTTGCCCGATATTTCTGTCATCATTTTTCAAAAATCTTTGCTATAGACCAAACGAGACCCCCCCCCTCAAGATATTTTAAGAGGGTCGCCCTAACTTTTTCTGATTTTAAAGGTAATTGTGAAGGGCTATGTTCCAGACACACTGGGACTGGTCAAACCACTCAATGCTAAAAAAAAACCACAATCCACTCGAACACTGTAGTTAAAATACAGACAAAAGAAAGAGGAATTTAGAATGACCTAACTAAGGGGAAATGTAACCGAGTAATCGATCCAGTACCTATTGCTAATGAGCTGTTCCAATATAGTGACATGTCACAAACACACCCCTTGGCAAAAAAGGCTAATTCAGACACTGCAGTTCCTCTAGTCCAGGAGGGAGTCAAACATCACGAGAAAACTCAGAGCAATTAGCAGTTTGGAGACTTTCACTGAAGCTTCCAACTATTTTGAGACCAAAAGGCTCCTGCTTAAAACTAAACCTAAAAACGAAAAATAAAAGATGAGAAAGCCTGTTCTGGGAGAGCTGGCCACGCCCAGACTATCTCCAATCTTCCAACTATCTCAGCACTGCTTCCTTCAGTGACTGAGCTGACTTCAACTGGGAGATTGTCCCAGTGTTTCTGGGACCTCCTTATCGACCTGATGTGATCTCCCCCAGTTTGCTGGCAACCTGCTGATAGGGCCGTGACTTTGGCAGAATCCCATTCCTCGATAAACCCAAATGTGAAATATTTCTTTGGAACCTTGACCCAGCCTCCTGCCTGCACCAGGAGCTTATTTACTCAGCCCCACCCCCCCCACACCCCCACCCCCCCCCCATTGGGTTTGGAATTGGTAATGACGGTATGGAGAATGTGACTCGCGAGCTGCTGTTTTATTTCTAAAATGTCTCTCTGAGTCTTGTTTTGCTCAATTCCAGTCTCAGGACCTTATATTTTGAGCCTGAATCTCCGTGGGATTATTAAGCTGACATCCGTGATCCTACTTCACCCTTGACTCCCACTCCTTCACCAGCCACAAATTTCAGGTTTTCCAGATCAAAGTGGGAATTATGGACAGAACAAAAGATGGGAAGGAAAAGGCAGACAGCATCACAATGGGGGATGGAGGGAGAGTGAGGGATGGAGGGAGAGTGAGGGATGGAGGGAGAGTGAGGGATGGAGAGAGTGAGGGATGGAGAGAGTGAGGGATGGAGGGAGAGTGAGGGAAGGAGGGAGAGTGAGGGATGGAGAGAGTGAGGGATGGAGAGAGAGTGAGGGATGGAGGGAGAGTGAGGGATGGAGAGAGTGAGGGATGGAGGGAGAGTGAGGGATGGAGAGAGTGAGAGATGGAGGGAGAGTGAGGGATGGAGGGAGAGTGAGGGATGGAGAGAGTGAGGGATGGAGGGAGAGTGAGGGATGGAGGGAGAGTGAGGGATGGAGAGAGTGAGGGATGGAGAGAGAGTGAGGGATGGAGGGAGAGTGAGAGATGGAGAGAGTGAGGGATGGAGAGAGAGTGAGGGATGGAGGGAGAGTGAGGGATGGAGGGAGAGTGAGGGATGGAGAGAGTGAGGGATAGAGGGAGAGTGAGGGATGGAGAGAGTGAGGGATGGAGGGAGAGTGAGGGATGGAGGGAGAGTGAGGGATGGAGAGAGTGAGGGATGGAGGGAGAGTGAGGGATAGAGAGAGACTAATTGATGGAGAGAGAGTGAGGGATGTGGAGAGAATGAGGGATGGAGAGAGACAGTGAGGGATGGAGGGAGAGTGAGGGATGGAGAGAGTGAGGGATGGAGGGAGAGTGAGGGATGGAGAGAGTGAGAGATGGAGGGAGAGTGAGGGATGGAGAGAGTGAGGGATGGAGGGAGAGTGAGGGATGGAGGGAGAGTGAGAGATGGAGAGAGTGAGGGATGGAGGGAGAGTGAGAGATGGAGAGAGTGAGGGATGGAGAGAGAGTGAGGGATGGAGGGAGAGTGAGGGATGGAGGAAGAGTGAGGGATGGAGAGAGTGAGGGATAGAGGGAGAGTGAGGGATGGAGAGAGTGAGGGATGGAGGGAGAGTGAGGGATGGAGGGAGAGTGAGGGATGGAGGGAGAGTGAGAGATAGAGGGAGAGTGAGGGATAGAGAGAGACTAATTGATGGAGAGAGAGTGAGGGATGTGGAGAGAATGAGGGATGGAGAGAGACAGTGAGGGATGGAGGGAGAGTGAGGGATGGAGAGAGTGAGGGATGGAGGGAGAGTGAGGGATGGAGAGAGTGAGAGATGGAGGGAGAGTGAGGGATGGAGGGAGAGTGAGGGATGGAGGGAGAGTGAGGGATGGAGAGAGTGAGGGATGGAGGGAGAGTGAGGGATGGAGGGAGAGTGAGAGATGGAGAGAGTGAGGGATGGAGAGAGAGTGAGGGATGGAGGGAGAGTGAGGATGGAGGGAGAGTGAGGGATGGAGAGAGTGAGGGATAGAGGGAGAGTGAGGGATGGAGAGAGTGAGGGATGGAGGGAGAGTGAGGGATGGAGGGAGAGTGAGGGATGGAGAGAGTGAGAGATAGAGGGAGAGTGAGGGATGGAGGGAGAGTGAGGGATGGAGGGAGAGTGAGAGATGGAGAGAGTGAGAGATGGAGGGAGAGTGAGGGATGGAGGGAGAGTGAGAGATAGAGGGAGAGTGAGGGATAGAGAGAGACTAATTGATGGAGAGAGAGTGAGGGATGTGGAGAGAATGAGGGATGGAGAGAGACAGTGAGGGATGGAGAGAGAGTGAGGGATGGAGACTGCGTGAGAGAAATAGAGAACTTGATGGAGGCATTGAAGAAGATGGAGATGTTGAAATGAATTGATTTCTCCCAATGAAGGTCACTCTAAATTGGGATCTGAGCGGCATGTCGTTCAATAGTAGAGTCCGTACCTTTGATTCGGGAGAGCCAGCTGCAAGTCCCAGCTGCTGCACAAGTGTGTGAGAATATCTCTGAGCTGGTTGGTGATGAGAATAGAAATCCGTACCTGATGTGAGGGATGTCCTGGTCTGTAAAGCAGTGAAGCAGTACATGGCACACATTATCGACAGTGTGTCCATGTTCACCCTGTTCCCAGCCGACTGTCAGCCAGGAGTGGTCTGCATTTATACTCTGCAGCTGGACAAACCACCAGCCAGCACTGCGCTCTGAAACAACTCCTCAACGTTTGAAGTGAAATGTTAAACAAACAAGTTACAACAGTTTATTATGTCCAAATGTCAAATTCTTTGGGGCCTCAATCATACTATACACGTGTAAAATGTACTTTCGATAACACAGCACATGACCTCACCGAGCAACCAATTGTCCAACTGATGAGAATGATCTGCACAAACCAAGCATTAACAATTCATGACTAGGCACTCGGTGGCCTTTCCTCAATTCATTCTCACAAATGTGTCATGGACCAGGCTAGAATGGGCTGAGGGTCAGTGTTGAGGGAGTGTGTGTGGGATTGACACTGGGCTGAGGGTCAGTGTTGAGGGAGTGTGTGTGGGAGTGACATTGGGCTGAGGGTCAGTGTTGAGGGAGTGTGTGTGGGATTGTCACTTGGCTGAGGGACAGTGTTGAGGGAGTGTGTCCATAGTGACACAGGGCTGAGGGATAGTGTTGAGGGACAGTGTGTCATTAGTGACACTGGGCGGAGGGTCAGTGTTGAGGTAGTGTGTGTGGGAGTGACACTGGGCTCAGGGTCAGTGTTGAGGGAGTGTGTGTGGGAGTGACACTGGGCTGAGGGTCAGTGTTAAGGGAGTGTGCGTGGGAGTGACACTGGTCTGAGGGTAGGTGTTGAGGGAGTGTGTGTGTGTGTGGGAGAGACACTGGGCTGAGGGTCAGTGTTGAGGGAGTGTGTGTCCATAGTGACACAGGGCTGAGGGTCAGTGTTGAGGGAGTGTGTGTGGGAGTGACACTGGGCTGAGGGACAGTGTTGAGGGAGTGTGTGTGGGAGTGACACTGGGCTGAGTGTCAGTGTTGAGGGACTGTGTGTGGGAGTGACACTGGGCTGAGGGTCAGTGTTGAGGGAGTGTGTGTGGGAGTGACACTGGGCTGAGGATCAGTGTTGAGGGGGTTTGTGGGTGCAGTGACACTGGGCTGAAGGTCATTGTTGAGGGAGTGCGTCAATAGTGACACTAGGCTGAGGGTCAGTGTTGAGGGAGCGTGTCCATAGTGACACTGGGCTGAGGGTCAGTATTGAGGGAGTGTGTGTGGGAGTGACACTGGTCTGAGGGTCAGTGTTGAGGGAGTGCGTGTGGGAGTGACACTAGGCTGACGGTCAGTGTTGAGGGAGTGAGTGTTCATAGTGACTCTGGGCTGAGGGGTCAGTGTTGAGGGAGTGTGTGTGGGAGTGACACAGGGCTGAGGGTCAGTATTGAGTGAGTGTGTGTGGGAGTGAAACTAGGCTGAGGGTCAGTGTTGAGGGAGAATGTGTTCATAGTGACCCTGGGCTGAGGGTCAGTGTTGAGGGAGTGCATCCATACTGACCCTGGGCTGCGGGTCAGTGTTGAGGGAGTGTGTGTGGGAGTGAAACTAGGCTGAGGGTCAGTGTTGAGGGAGAATGTGTTCATAGTGACCCTGGGCTGAGGGTCAGTGTTGAGGGAGTGCATCCATACTGACCCTGGGCTGCGGGTCAGTGTTGAGGGAGTGTGTGTGTGCGAGTGACACTGGGCTGAGGGTCAGTGTTGAGGGAGTGTGTTCATAGTGACACTGGGCTGAGGGTCAGTGTTGAGGGAATGTGTGTCCATTGTTACACTGGGCTGAGGGTCAGTGTTGAGGGAGAGTGTGTTCATAGTGACCCTGTGCTGAGGGTCAGTGTTGAGGGAGTGTGTCCATAGTGACACTGGGCAGAGGGTCAGTATTGAGGGAGTGTGTGGGATTGACACTGGGCTGAGGGACAGTGTTGAGGGAGAGTGTGTTCATAGTGACACTGGGCTGAGGGTCAGTGTTGAGGGAGTGTGTGTCCATAGTGACACTGGGCTGAGGGTCAGTGTTGAGGGAGAATGTGTACATATTGACCCTGGGCTGAGGGTCAGTGTTGAGGGAGTGTGTCCATAGTGACACTGGTCTGAGGGTCAGTGTTGAGGGAGTGTGTGTTCAAAGTGACACTGGGCTGAGGGTCAGTGTTGAGGGAATGCGTGTTCATAGTGACACTGGGCTAAGGGTCAGTGTTGAGGGAATGCGTGTTCATAGTGACACTGGGCTGAGGATCAGTGTTGAGGGAGTGTGTGTAGGGGTGACACTGGGCTGAGGGTCAGTGTTGAGGGAGTGTGCATGGGAATGACACTGGGCTGAGGGTCAGTGTTGAGGGAGTGTGTCCATAGTGACACTGGGCTGAGGGTCAGTGTTGAGGGAGTGTGTGTGTTTGATTGACTCTTGGCTGAGGGTCAGTGTTGAGGTAGTGTGTGTGGGATTGAGACTGGGCTGAAGGTCAGTGTTGAGGGAGTGTGTGTGGAAGTGACACTGGGCTGAGGGTCAGTGTTGAGGGAGTGTGTCTGTGGCAGTGACACTGGGCTGAGGGTCAGTGTTGAGGGAGTGTGTCCATAGTGACACTGGGCTGAGGGTCAGTGTTGAGGGAGTGTGTGTGGGAATGACACTGGGCTGAGGGTCAGTGTTAAGGGAGTGTGTCCATAGTGACACTGGGCTGAGGGTCAGTGTTGAGGGAGTGTGTGTGTTTGATTGACTCTTGGCTGAGGGTCAGTGTTGAGGGAGTGTGTGTGGGATTGAGACTGGGCTGAGGGTCAGTGTTGAGGGAGTGTGTCTGTGGCAGTGACACTGGGCTGAGGGTCAGTGTTGAGGGAGAATGTGTTCATAGTGACCCTGGGCTGAGGGTCAGTGTTGAGGGAGTGCATCCATACTGACCCTGGGCTGCGGGTCAGTGTTGAGGGAGTGTGTGTGTGCGAGTGACACTGGGCTGAGGGTCAGTGTTGAGGGAGTGTGTTCATAGTGACACTGGGCTGAGGGTCAGTGTTGAGGGAATGTGTGTCCATTGTTACACTGGGCTGAGGGTCAGTGTTGAGGGAGAGTGTGTTCATAGTGACCCTGTGCTGAGGGTCAGTGTTGAGGGAGTGTGTCCATAGTGACACTGGGCTGAGGGTCAGTATTGAGGGAGTGTGTGGGATTGACACTGGGCTGAGGGACAGTGTTGAGGGAGAGTGTGTTCATAGTGACACTGGGCTGAGGGTCAGTGTTGAGGGAGTGTGTGTCCATAGTGACACTGGGCTGAGGGTCAGTGTTGAGGGAGAATGTGTACATATTGACCCTCGGCTGAGGGTCAGTGTTGAGGGAGTGTGTCCATAGTGACACTGGTCTGAGGGTCAGTGTTGAGGGAGTGTGTGTTCAAAGTGACACTGGGCTGAGGGTCAGTGTTGAGGGAATGCGTGTTCATAGTGACACTGGGCTAAGGGTCAGTGTTGAGGGAATGCGTGTTCATAGTGACACTGGGCTGAGGATCAGTGTTGAGGGAGTGTGTGTAGGGGTGATACTGGGCTGAGGGTCAGTGTTGAGGGAGTGTGCATGGGAATGACACTGGGCTGAGGGTCAGTGTTGAGGGAGTGTGTCCATAGTGACACTGGGCTGAGGGTCAGTGTTGAGGGAGTGTGTGTGTTTGATTGACTCTTGGCTGAGGGTCAGTGTTGAGGGAGTGTGTGTGGGATTGAGACTGGGCTGAAGGTCAGTGTTGAGGGAGTGTGTGTGGAAGTGACACTGGGCTGAGGGTCAGTGTTGAGGGAGTGTGTCTGTGGCAGTGACACTGGGCTGAGGGTCAGTGTTGAGGGAGTGTGTCCATAGTGACACTGGGCTGAGGGTCAGTGTTGAGGGAGTGTGTGTGGGAATGACACTGGGCTGAGGGTCAGTGTTAAGGGAGTGTGTCCATAGTGACACTGGGCTGAGGGTCAGTGTTGAGGGAGTGTGTGTGTTTGATTGACTCTTGGCTGAGGGTCAGTGTTGAGGGAGTGTGTGTGGGATTGAGACTGGGCTGAGGGTCAGTGTTGAGGGAGTGTGTCTGTGGCAGTGACACTGGGCTGAGGGTCAGTGTTGAGGGAGTGTGTGTGTCAGTGACACTGGGCTGAGGGTTCAGTGTTGAGGGAGTGTGTGTGTGGGAGTGACACTGGGCTGAGGGTCAGTATTGAGGGAGTGTGTCCATCGTGATACGGGGCTGAGGGTCAGTGTTGAGGGAGTGTGTGTGGGAGTGACACTGGGCTGAGGGTCAGTGTTGAGGGAGTGTGTGTGTGGGAGTGACACTGGGCTGAGGGTCAGTATTGAGGGAGTGTGTCCATCGTGATACTGGGCTGAGGGTCAGTGTTGAGGGAGTGTGTGTGGGAGTGACACTGGGCTGACGGTCAGTGTTGAGGGAGTGTGTCCATAGTGAGAGTGGGCTGAGGGACAATGTTGATGGAGTGTGTGTGGGAGTGACACTGGGCTGAGGGTCAGTGTTGAGGGAGTGACACTGGGCTGAGGGGCAGTGTTGTGGGAGTTTGTGTCCACAGTGACACTGGGCTGAGGGTCAGTGTCGAGGGAGTGTGTGTGTGGGAGTGACACTGGGTTGAGGGTCAGTGTTGAGGGAGTGTGTCCATAGTGACACTGGGCTGAGGGTCAGTGTTGAGGGAGTGTGTGTGGGAGTGACACTGGGCTGAGGGTCAGTGTTGAGGGAGTGTGTGTGGTAGTGACACTGGGCTGAGGGTCAGTGTTGAGGGAGAGTGTCCATCGTGACACTGGGCTGAGGGTCAGTGTTGAGGGAGTGGGTGTGTGGGAGTGACACTGGGCTGAGGGTCAGTGTTGAGGGAGTGTGTGTGGGAGTGACACTGGGCTGAGGGTCAGTGTTGAGGGAGTGTGTGTGGGAGTGACACTGGGCTGAGGGTCAGTGTTGAGGGAGAGTGTCCATCGTGACACTGGGCTGAGGGACAGTGTTGAGGGAGTGTGTGTGGGAGTGACACTGTGCTGAGGGTCAGTATTGAGGGAGTGTGTTTGGGAGTGACACTGGGCTGAGGGTCAGTGTTGAGGGAGTGTGTGTGTGGGAGTGACACTGGTCTGAGGGTCAGTGTTGAGGGAGTGTGTGTGGTAGTGACACTGGGCTGAGGGTCAGTGTTGAGGGAGAGTGTCCATCGTGACACTGGGCTGAGGGTCAGTGTTGAGGGAGTGTGTTTTTAGTGACACTGGGCTGAGGGTCAGTGTTGAGGGAGTGTGTTTTTAGTGACACTGGGCTGAGGGTCAGTGTTGAGGGAGTGTGTGTGTGGGAGTGAAACTGGTCTGAGGGTCAGTGTTGAGGGAGTGTGTGTGGGAGTGACACTGGGCTGAGGGTCAGTGTTGAGGGAGTGTGTGTGGGAGTGACACTGGGCTGAGGGTCAGTGTTGAGGGAGAGTGTCCATCGTGGCACTGGGCTGAGGGTCAGTGTTGAGGGAGTGTGTGTGGGAGTTACACTGGGCTGAGGGTCAGGGTTGAGGGAGTTTGTTTGGGAGTGACACTGGGCTGAGGGACAGTGTTGAGGGAGTGTGTGTGGGAGTGACTCTGGGCTGAGGGTCAGTGTTGAGGGAGGGTGTGTGGGAGTGACACTGGGCTGAGGGTCAGTGTTGAGGGAGTGTGTGTGGGAGTGTCACTAGGCTGAGGGTCAGTGTTGAGGGAGAATGTGTCCATCGTGGCAATGGGCTGAGGGTCAGTGTTGAGGGAGTGTGTGTGGGAGTTACACTGGGCTGAGGGTCAGGGTTGAGGGAGTTTGTGTGCGAGTGACACTGGTCTGAGGGTCAGTGTTAAGGGAGCGTGTCCATTGTTACACTGGGCTGAGGGTCAGTGTTGAGGGAGAGTGTGTTCATAGTGACCCTGTGCTGAGGGTCAGTATTGAGGGAGTGTGTGGGACTGACACTGGGCTGAGGGTCAGTGTTGAGGGAGAATGTGTACATATTGACCCTGGGCTGAGGGTCAGTGTTGAGGAGTGTGTCCATAGTGACACTGGTCTGAGGGTCAGTGTTGAAGGAGTGTGTGTTCATAGTGACACTGGGCTAAGGGTCAGTGTTGAGGGAGAATGTGTACATATTGACCCTGGGCTGAGGGTCAGTGTTGAGGGAGTGTGTCCATAGTGACACTGGTCTGAGGGTCAGTGTTGAGGGAGTGTGTGTTCATAGTGACACTGGGCTGAGGGTCAGTGTTGAGGGAGTGTGTCCACAGTGACACAGGGCTGAGGGTCAGTATTGAGGGAGTGTGTGTGTGGGAGTGACACTGGGCTGAGGGTCAGTGTTGAGGGAGTGTGTGTGGGAGTGACACTGGGCTGAGGGTCAGTGTTGAGGGAGTGTGTGTGTGGGAATGACACTGGGCAGAGGGTCAGTGTTGAGGGAGTGTGTGTGTGGGAGTGACACTGGGCTGACGGTCAGTGTTGAGGGAGTGTGTCCATAGTGACACTGGGCTGAGGGTCAGTGTTGAGGGAGTGACACTGGGCTGAGGGGCAGTGTTGAGGGAGTGTGTGTGTGGGAGTGACACTGGGCTTAAGGTCAGTGTTGAGGGAGTGTGTGTGGGAGTGACACTGGGCTGAGGGTCAGTGTTGAGGGAGTGGGTATGTGGGAGTGACACTGGGCTGAGGGTCAGTGTTGAGGGAGTGTGTTTGGGAGTGACACTGGGCTGAGGGTCAGTTTTGAGGGAGTGTGTGTGTGGGAGTGACACTGGGCTGAGGGGCAGTGTTGAGGGAGTGTGTGTGTGGGAGTGACACTGGTCTGAGGGTCAGTGTTGAGGGAGTGTGTGTAGGATTGACACTGGGCTGAGGGTCAGTGTTGAGGGAGTGTGTGTCCATAGTGACACTGGGCTGAGGGTCAGTGTTGAGGGAGTGTGTGTGGGAGTGACATGGGCTGAGGGTCAGTGTTGAGGGAGTGTGTGTGGGAGTGACACTGGGCTGAGGGTCAGTGTTGAGTGAGTGTGTGTGGGAGTGACATGGGCTGAGGGTCAGTGTTGAGTGAGTGTGTGTGGGAGTGACATGGGCTGAGGGTCAGTGTTGAGGGAGAGTGTCCATCGTGACACTGGGCTGAGGGTCAGTGTTGAGGGAGTGTGTGTGGGAGTTACACTGGGCTGAGGGTCAGGGTTGAGGGAGTGTGTTTGGGAGTTACACTGGGCTGAGGGTCAGGGTTGAGGGAGTGTGTGTGGGAGTTACACTGGGCTGAGGGTCAGGGTTGAGGGAGTGTGTTTGGGAGTGACACTGGGCTGAGGGTCAGTGTTGAGGGAGTGTGTGTGGGAGTGACACTGGGCTGAGGGTCAGTTTTGAGGGAGTGTGTGTGTGGGAGTGACACTGGGCTGAGGGTCAGTGTTGAGGGAGTGTGCGTGGGAGTGACACTGGGCTGAGGGTCAGTGTTGAGGGAGTGTGTGTGGGGGAGTGACACTGGGCTGAGGGTCAGTGTTGAGGGAGTGTGTGTGGGGGAGTGTCACTGGGCTGAGGGTCAGTTTTGAGGGAGTGTGTGTGGGGGAGTGACACTGGTCTGAGGGTCAGTATTGAGGGAGTGTGTGTGTGGGAGTGACATTGGGCTGGGGGTCAGTGTTGAGGGAGTGTGTGTGTGGGAGAGACACTGGGCTGAGGGTCAGTGTTGAGGGAGTGTGTGTGGGAGAGACACTGGGCTGAGGGTCAGTGTTGAGGGAGTGTGTGTGGGGGAGTAACACTGGGCTGAGGGTCAGTGTTGAGGGAGTGTGTGTGTGGGAGTTAAACTGGGCTGAGGGTCAGTGTTGAGGGAGTGTGTGTGGGAGAGACACTGGGCTGAGGGTCAGTATTGAGGAAGTGTGTGGGAATGACACTGGGCTGAGGGTCAGTGTTGAGGGAGAGTGTGTTCATAGTGACCCTGGGCTGAGGGTCAGTGTTGAGGGAGTGTGAGTGGGAGAGACACTGGGCTGAGGGTCAGTGTTGAGGGAGTGTGTGTGGGAGAGACACTGGGCTGAGGGTCAGTATTGAGGAAGTGTGTGGGAATGACACTGGGCTGAGGGTCAGTGTTGAGGGAGAGTGTGTTCATAGTGACCCTGGGCTGAGGGTCAGTGTTGAGGGAGTGTGTGTGGGAGAGACACTGGGCTGAGGGTCAGTGTTGAGGGAGTGTGTGTGGGAGAGACACTGGGCTGAGGGTCAGTATTGAGGAAGTGTGTGGGAATGACACTGGGCTGAGGGTCAGTGTTGAGGGAGAGTGTGTTCATAGTGACCCTGGTCTGAGGGTCAGTGTTGAGGGAACGTGTGTCCAAAGTGACACTGGGCTGAGGGTCAGTATCGAGGGAGTGTGTGTTGGAGTGACACTGGGTTTGAGGGTCAGTATTTAGAGAGTGTGTGTCCATGGTGTCACTGGGCTGAGGGACAGTGTTGAGGCAGTCTGTCCATAGTGACACTGGGCAGAGGGTCAGTGTTGAGGGAGTGTGTGTGGGAGTGACACTGGGCTGATGGTCAGTGCTGAGGCAGTGTGTGTGGGAGTGACAATGGGCTGAGGGTCAGTGCTGAGGGAGTGGGTGGGTGTAAGTGACACTGGGCTGAGGGTCAGTGTTGAGGGAGTGTGTGTGGGAGTGACACTGGGCTGAGGGTCAGTGTTGAAGGAGTGTGTTCATAGTGACACTGGGCTGAGGGTCAGTGTTGAGGGAGTGTGTGTGGGATTGAGACTGGGCTGAGGGTCAGTGTTGAGGGAGTGTGTGTGTGGGAGTGACACTGGGCTGAGGGTCAGTATTGAGCGAGTGTGTGTGAGAGTGACACAGGGCTGAGGGTCTGTGTTGAGGGAGTGTGTCCATCGTGATACTGGGCTGAGGGTCAGTGTTGAGGGAGTGTGTGTGTGTGGGAGTTAAACTGGGCTGAGGGTCAGTGTTGAGGGAGTGTGTGTGGGAGAGACACTGGGCTGAGGGTCAGTATTGAGGAAGTGTGTGGGAATGACACTGGGCTGAGGGTCAGTTTTGAGGGAGAGTGTGTTCATAGTGACCCTGGGCTGAGGGTCAGTGTTGAGGGAGTGTGCGTGGGAGTGACACTGGGCTGAGGGTCAGTGTTGAGGGAGTGTGTGTGGGGGAGTGACACTGGGCTGAGGGTCAGTGTTGAGGGAGTGTGTGTGGGGGAGTGTCACTGGGCTGAGGGTCAGTTTTGAGGGAGTGTGTGTGGGGGAGTGACACTGGTCTGAGGGTCAGTATTGAGGGAGTGTGTGTGTGGGAGTGACATTGGGCTGGGGGTCAGTGTTGAGGGAGTGTGTGTGTGGGAGAGACACTGGGCTGAGGGTCAGTGTTGAGGGAGTGTGTGTGGGAGAGACACTGGGCTGAGGGTCAGTGTTGAGGGAGTGTGTGTGGGGGAGTAACACTGGGCTGAGGGTCAGTGTTGAGGGAGTGTGTGTGTGGGAGTTAAACTGGGCTGAGGGTCAGTGTTGAGGGAGTGTGTGTGGGAGAGACACTGGGCTGAGGGTCAGTATTGAGGAAGTGTGTGGGAATGACACTGGGCTGAGGGTCAGTGTTGAGGGAGAGTGTGTTCATAGTGACCCTGGGCTGAGGGTCAGTGTTGAGGGAGTGTGTGTGGGAGAGACACTGGGCTGAGGGTCAGTGTTGAGGGAGTGTGTGTGGGAGAGACACTGGGCTGAGGGTCAGTATTGAGGAAGTGTGTGGGAATGACACTGGGCTGAGGGTCAGTGTTGAGGGAGAGTGTGTTCATAGTGACCCTGGGCTGAGGGTCAGTGTTGAGGGAGTGTGTGTGGGAGAGACACTGGGCTGAGGGTCAGTGTTGAGGGAGTGTGTGTGGGAGAGACACTGGGCTGAGGGTCAGTATTGAGGAAGTGTGTGGGAATGACACTGGGCTGAGGGTCAGTGTTGAGGGAGAGTGTGTTCATAGTGACCCTGGTCTGAGGGTCAGTGTTGAGGGAACGTGTGTCCAAAGTGACACTGGGCTGAGGGTCAGTATCGAGGGAGTGTGTGTTGGAGTGACACTGGGTTTGAGGGTCAGTATTTAGAGAGTGTGTGTCCATGGTGTCACTGGGCTGAGGGACAGTGTTGAGGCAGTCTGTCCATAGTGACACTGGGCAGAGGGTCAGTGTTGAGGGAGTGTGTGTGGGAGTGACACTGGGCTGATGGTCAGTGCTGAGGCAGTGTGTGTGGGAGTGACAATGGGCTGAGGGTCAGTGCTGAGGGAGTGGGTGGGTGTAAGTGACACTGGGCTGAGGGTCAGTGTTGAGGGAGTGTGTGTGGGAGTGACACTGGGCTGAGGGTCAGTGTTGAAGGAGTGTGTTCATAGTGACACTGGGCTGAGGGTCAGTGTTGAGGGAGTGTGTGTGGGATTGAGACTGGGCTGAGGGTCAGTGTTGAGGGAGTGTGTGTGTGGGAGTGACACTGGGCTGAGGGTCAGTATTGAGCGAGTGTGTGTGAGAGTGACACAGGGCTGAGGGTCTGTGTTGAGGGAGTGTGTCCATCGTGATACTGGGCTGAGGGTCAGTGTTGAGGGAGTGTGTGTGTGTGGGAGTTAAACTGGGCTGAGGGTCAGTGTTGAGGGAGTGTGTGTGGGAGAGACACTGGGCTGAGGGTCAGTATTGAGGAAGTGTGTGGGAATGACACTGGGCTGAGGGTCAGTTTTGAGGGAGAGTGTGTTCATAGTGACCCTGGGCTGAGGGTCAGTGTTGAGGGAGTGTGTGTGGGAGAGACACTGGGCTGAGGGTCAGTGTTGAGGGAACGTGTGTCCATAGTGACACTGGGCTGAGAGTCAGTGTTGAGGGAAAGTGTGTCCATAGTGGCACTGGGCTGAGGGTCAGTTTTGAGGGAGTGTGTGTGGGAGTGACACTGGGCTGAGGGTCAATGCTGAGGGAGTGTGTGTGTGGGAGTGACACTGGTCTGAGGGTCAGTGTTGAGGGAGTGTGTATGGGAGTGACACTGGGCTGAGAGTCAGTGTTGAGGGAGTGTGTGTGTGGGAGTGACACTGGGTTGAGGGTCAGTATTGAGGGAGTGTGTGTGGGAGTGACACTGGGTTTGAGGGTCAGTGTTGAGGGAGTGTGTGTGGGAGTGACACTGGGTTTGAGGGTCAGTGTTTATGGAGTGTGTGTCCATGGTGACACTGGGCTGAGGGTCTGTGTTGAGGGAGTGTGGGTGGGAGTGACACTGGGCTGAGGGTCAGTGTTGAGTGAGTGTGTGTGGGAGTGACATGGGCTGAGGGTCAGTGTTGAGGGAGAGTGTCCATCGTGACACTGGGCTGAGGGTCAGTGTTGAGGGAATGTGTGTGGGAGTTACACTGGGCTGAGGGTCAGGGTTGAGGGAGTGTGTTTGGGAGTTACATTGGGCTGAGGGTCAGGGTTGAGGGAGTGTGTGTGGGAGTTACACTGGGCTGAGGGTCAGGGTTGAGGGAGTGTGTTTGGGAGTGACACTGGGCTGAGGGTCAGTGTTAAGCGAGTGTGTGTGGGAGTGACACTGGGCTGAGGGTCAGTTTTGAGGGAGTGTGTGTGTGGGAGTGACACTGGGCTGAGGGTCAGTGTTGAGGGAGTGTGCGTGGGAGTGACACTGGGCTGAGGGTCAGTGTTGAGGGAGTGTGTGTGGGGGAGTGACACTGGGCTGAGGGTCAGTGTTGAGGGAGTGTGTGTGGGGGAGTGACACTGGGCTGAGGGTCAGTTTTGAGGGAGTGTGTGTGGGGTTGTGACACTGGTCTGAGGGTCAGTATTGAGGGAGTGTGTGTGTGGGAGTGACATTGGGCTGGGGGTCAGTGTTGAGGGAGTGTGTGTGTGGGAGTGACACTGGGCTGAGGGTCAGTGCTGAGGCAGTGTGTGTGGGAGTGACAATGGGCTGAGGGTCAGTGCTGAGGGAGTGGGTGGGTGTAAGTGACACTGGGCTGAGGGTCAGTGTTGAGGGAGTGTGTGTGGGAGTGACACTGGGCTGAGGGTCAGTGCTGAGGGAGTGTGTTCATAGTGACACTGGGCTGAGGGTCAGTGTTGAGGGAGTGTGTGTCCATAGTGACACTGGGCTGAGGGTTAGTGTTGAGGGAGTGTGTGTGTCAGTGACACTGGGCTGAGGGTCAGTGTTGAGGGAGTGTGTGTGTGAGTGACACTGTGTTGAGGGTCAGTGTTGAGGGAGTGTGTGTGGGATTGAGACTGGGCTGAGGGTCAGTGTTGAGGGAGTGTGTGTGTGGGAGTGACACTGGGCTGAGGGTCAGTATTGAGCGAGTGTGTGTGAGAGTGACACAGGGCTGAGGGTCTGTGTTGAGGGAGTGTGTCCATCGTGATACTGGGCTGAGGGTCAGTGTTGAGGGAGTATGTGTCCACAGTGACACTGGGCTGAGGGTTCAGTGTTGAGGGAGTGTGTGTCCACAGTGACACTGGGCTGAGGGTTCAGTGTTGAGGGAGTGTGTGTGGGATTGAGACTGGGCTGAGGGTCAGTGTTGAGGGAGTGTGTGTGTGGGAGTGACACTGGGCTGAGGGTCAGTATTGAGCGAGTGTGTGTGAGAGTGACACAGGGCTGAGGGTCTGTGTTGAGGGAGTGTGTCCATCGTGATACTGGGCTGAGGGTCAGTGTTGAGGGAGTATGTGTCCACAGTGACACTGGGCTGAGGGTTCAGTGTTGAGGGAGTGTGTGTCCACAGTGACAATGGTCTGAGGGTCAATGTTGACGGAGTGTGTGTGGGAGTGACACTGGTCTGAGGGTCAGTGTTGATGGAGTGTGTGTGGGAGTGACACTGGGCTGAGGGTCAGTGTTGATGGAGTGTGTGTGGGAGTGACACTGGGCTGAGGGTCAGTGTTGAGGGAGTGTGTGTGTGGGAGTGACACTGGGCTGAGGGTCAGTGTTGAGGGAGTGTGTGTGTGTGGGAGTTAAACTGGGCTGAGGGTCAGTGTTGAGGGAGTGTGTGTGGGAGAGACACTGGGCTGAGGGTCAGTGATGAGCGAGTGTGTGTGTGGGAGTTAAACTGGGCTGAGGGTCAGTATTGAGGAAGTGTGTGGGAATGACACTGGGCTGAGGGTCAGTGTTGAGGGAGAGTGTGTTCATTGTGACCCTGGGCTGAGGGTCAGTGTTGAGGGAGTGTGTGTGGGTGAGACACTGGGCTGAGGGTCAGTGTTGAGGGAGTGTGTGTGGGAGAGACACTGGGCTGAGGGTCAGTATTGAGGAAGTGTGTGGGAATGACACTGGGCTGAGGGTCAGTGTTGAGGGAGAGTGTGTTCATAGTGACCCTGGTCTGAGGGTCAGTGTTGAGGGAGTGTGTGTGGGAGAGACACTGGGCTGAGGGTCAGTGTTGAGGGAACGTGTGTCCAAAGTGACACTGGGCTGAGGGTCAGTATCGAGGGAGTGTGTGTTGGAGTGACACTGGGTTTGAGGGTCAGTATTTAGAGAGTGTGTGTCCATGGTGTCACTGGGCTGAGGGACAGTGTTGAGGCAGTCTGTCCATAGTGACACTGGGCAGAGGGTCAGTGTTGAGGGAGTGTGTGTGGGAGTGACACTGGGCTGATGGTCAGTGCTGAGGCAGTGTGTGTGGGAGTGACAATGGGCTGAGGGTCAGTGCTGAGGGAGTGGGTGGGTGTAAGTGACACTGGGCTGAGGGTCAGTGTTGAAGGAGTGTGTTCATAGTGACACTGGGCTGAGGGTCAGTGTTGAGGGAGTGTGTGTCTATAGTGACACTGGGCTGAGGGTTAGTGTTGAGGGAGTGTGTGTGTCAGTGACACTGGGCTGAGGGTCAGTGTTGAGGGAGTGTGTGTGTGAGTGACACTGTGCTGAGGGTCAGTGTTGAGGGAGTGTGTGTGGGATTGAGACTGGGCTGAGGGTCAGTGTTGAGGGAGTGTGTGTGTGGGAGTGACACTGGGCTGAGGGTCAGTATTGAGCGAGTGTGTGTGAGAGTGACACAGGGCTGAGGGTCTGTGTTGAGGGAGTGTGTCCATCGTGATACTGGGCTGAGGGTCAGTGTTGAGGGAGTGTGTGTCCACAGTGACACTGGGCTGAGGGTTGAGTGTTGAGGGAGTGTGTGTCCACAGTGACAATGGTCTGAGGGTCAATGTTGACGGAGTGTGTGTGGGAGTGACACTGGTCTGAGGGTCAGTGTTGATGGAGTGTGTGTGGGAGTGACACTGGGCTGAGGGTCAGTGTTGATGGAGTGTGTGTGGGAGTGACACTGGGCTGAGGGTCAGTGTTGAGGGAGTGTGTGTGTGGGAGAGACACTGGGCTGAGGGTCAGTGTTGAGGGAGTGTGTGTGGGAGAGACACTGGGCTGAGGGTCAGTATTGAGGAAGTGTGTGGGAATGACACTGGGCTGAGGGTCAGTGTTGAGGGAGAGTGTGTTCATAGTGACCCTGGGCTGAGGGTCAGTGTTGAGGGAGTGTGTGTGGGAGAGACACTGGGCTGAGGGTCAGTGTTGAGGGAACGTGTGTCCATAGTGACACTGGGCTGAGAGTCAGTGTTGAGGGAACGTGTGTCCATAGTGGCACTGGGCTGAGGGTCAGTTTTGAGGGAGTGTGTGTGTGTGGGAGTGACACTGGGCTGAGGGTCAATGCTGAGGGAGTGTGTGTGTGGGAGTGACACTGGTCTGAGGGTCAGTGTTGAGGGAGTGTGTATGGGAGTGACACTGGGCTGAGGGTCAGAGTTGAGGGAGTGTGTGTGTGGGAGTGACACTGGGTTGAGGGTCAGTATTGAGGGAGTGTGTGTGGGAGTGACACTGGGTTTGAGGGTCAGTGTTGAGGGAGTGTGTGTGGGAGTGACACTGGGTTTGAGGGTCAGTGTTTATGGAGTGTGTGTCCATGGTGACACTGGGCTGAGGGACAGTGTTGAGGGAGTCTGTCCATAGTGACACTGGGCTGAGGGTCAGTGTTGAGGGAGTGTGCGTGGGAGTGACACTGGGCTGAGGGTCAGTGTTGAGGGAGTGTGTGTGGGGGAGTGACACTGGGCTGAGTGTCAGTGTTGAGGGAGTGTGTGTGGGGGAGTGACACTGGGCTGAGGGTCAGTGTTGAGGGAGTGTGTGTGGGGGAGTGACACTGGGCTGAGGGTCAGTATTGAGGGAGTGTGTGTGTGGGAGTGACACTGGGCTGAGGGTCAGTTTTGAGGGAGTGTGTGTGTGGGAGTGACATTGGGCTGGGGGTCAGTGTTGAGGGAGTGTGTGTGTGGGAGTGACACTGGGCTGAGGGTCAGTGTTGAGGGAGTGTGTGTGTGGGAGTTACACTGGGCTGAGGGTCAGTGTTGAGGGAGTATGTGTGGGAGAGACACTGGGCTGAGGGTCAGTATTGAGGGAGTGTGTGTGGGAGAGACACTGGGCTGAGGGTCAGTGTTGAGGGAACGTGTGTGGGAATGACACTGGGCTGAGGGTCAGTGTTGAGGGACTGTGTGTGGGGGAGTGACACTGGGCTGAGGGTCAGTGTTAAGGGAGGGTGTGTGGGAGTGACACTGGGCTGAGGGTCAGTGTTGAGGGAGTGTGTCCATCATGAAACTGGGCTGAGGGTCAGTGTTGAGGGAGTGTGCGTGGGAGTGACACTGGGCTCAGGGTCAGTGTTGAGGGACTGTGTGTGGGGGAGTGACACTGGGCTGAGGGTCAGTGTTGAGGGAGTGTGTGTGGGGGAGTGACACTGGGCTGAGGGTCAGTGTTGAGGGAGTGTGTGTGGGGGAGTGACACTGGGCTGAGGGTCAGTATTGAGGGAGTGTGTGTGGGAGTGACACTGGGCTGAGGGTCAGTATTGAGGGAGTGTGTGTGGGAGTGACACTGGGCTGAGGGTCAGTTTTGAGGGAGTGTGTGTGTGGGAGTGACATTGGGCTGGGCGTCGGTGTTGAGGGAGTGTGTGTGTGGGAGTGACACTGGGCTGAGGGTCAGTGTTGAGGGAGTGTGGGTGGGAGTGACACTGGGCTGAGGGTCAGTGTTGAGTGAGTGTGTGTGGGAGTGACATGGGCTGAGGGTCAGTGTTGAGGGAGAGTGTCCATCGTGACACTGGGCTGAGGGTCAGTGTTGAGGGAGTGTGTGTGGGAGTTACACTGGGCTGAGGGTCAGGGTTGAGGGAGTGTGATTGGGAGTTACACTGGGCTGAGGGTCAGGGTTGAGGGAGTGTGTGTGGGAGTTACACTGGGCTGAGGGTCAGTATTGAGGGAGTGTGTTTGGGAGTGACACTGGGCTGAGGGTCAGTGTTAAGCGAGTGTGTGTGGGAGTGACAGTGGGCTGAGGGTCAGTTTTGAGGGAGTGTGTGTGTGGGAGTGACACTGGGCTGAGGGTCAGTGTTGAGGGAGTGTGCGTGGGAGTGACACTGGGCTGAGGGTCAGTGTTGAGGGAGTGTGTGTGGGGAGTGACACTGGGCTGAGGGTCAGTGTTAAGCGAGTGTGTGTGGGAGTGACACTGGGCTGAGGGTCAGTTTTGAGGGAGTGTGTGTGTGGGAGTGACACTGGGCTGAGGGTCAGTGTTGAGGGAGTGTGTGTGGGAGTGACATTGGGCTGGGGGTCAGTGTTGAGGGAGTGTGTGTGTGGGAGTGACACTGGGCTGAGGGTCAGTGTTGAGGGAGAGTGTGTTCATAGTGACCCTGGGCTGAGGGTCAGTGTTGAGGGAGTGTGTGTGGGAGAGACACTGGGCTGAGGGTCAGTGTTGAGGGAACGTGTGGGAATGACACTGGGCTGAGGGTCAGTGTTGAGGGAGAGTGTGTTCATAGTGACCCTGGTCTGAGGGTCAGTGTTGAGGGAGTGTGTGTGGGAGAGACACTGGGCTGAGGGTCAGTGTTGAGGGAACGTGTGTCCAAAGTGACACTGGGCTGAGGGTCAGTATCGAGGGAGTGTGTGTTGGAGTGACACTGGGTTTGAGGGTCAGTATTTAGAGAGTGTGTGTCCATGGTGTCCCTGGGCTGAGGGACGGTGTTGAGGCAGTCTGTCCATAGTGACACTGGGCAGAGGGTCAGTGTTGAGGGAGTGTGTGTGGGAGTGACACTGGGCTGATGGTCAGTGCTGAGGGAGTGTGTGTGGGAGTGACAATGGGCTGAGGGTCAGTGCTGAGGGAGTGGGTGGGTGTAAGTGACACTGGGCTGAGGGTCAGTGTTGAGGGAGTGTGTGTGGGAGTGACACTGGGCTGAGGGTCAGTGTTGAGGGAGTGTGTTCATAGTGACACTGGGCTGAGGGTCAGTGTTGAGGGAGGGTGTGTCCATAGTGACACTGGGCTGAGGGTTAGTGTTGAGGGAGTGTGTGTGTCAGTGATACTGGGCTGAGGGTCAGTGCTGAGGGAGTCTGTCTATAGTGACACTGGGCTGAGGGTCAGTGTTGAGGGAGTGTGTGTGTGAGTGACACTGTGTTGAGGGTCAGTGTTGAGGGAGTGTGTGTGGGATTGAGACTGGGCTGAGGGTCAGTGTTGAGGGAGTGTGTGTGTGGGAGTGACACTGGGCTGAGGGTCAGTATTGAGCGAGTGTGTGTGAGAGTGACACAGGGCTGAGGGTCTGTGTTGAGGGAGTGTGTCCATCGTGATACTGGGCTGAGGGTCAGTGTTGAGGGAGTGTGTGTCCACAGTGACACTGGGCTGAGGGTTCAGTGTTGAGGGAGTGTGTGTCCACAGTGACAATGGTCTGAGGGTCAATGTTGACGGAGTGTGTGTGGGAGTGACATGGGCTGAGGGTCAGTGTTGATGGAGTGTGTGTGGGAGTGACACTGGTCTGAGGGTCAGTGTTGATGGAGTGTGTGTGGGAGTGACACTGGGCTGAGGGTCAGTGTTGATGGAGTGTGTGTGGGAGTGACACTGGGCTGAGGGTCAGTGTTGAGGGAGTGTGTGTGTGGGAGTGACACTGGGCTGAGGGTCAGTGTTGAGGGAGTGTGTGTGTGTGGGAGTTAAACTGGGCTGAGGGTCAGTGTTGAGGGAGTGTGTGTGGGAGAGACACTGGGCTGAGGGTCAGTATTGAGGAAGTGTGTGGGAATGACACTGGGCTGAGGGTCAGTGTTGAGGGAGAGTGTGTTCATAGTGACCCTGGGCTGAGGGTCAGTGTTGAGGGAGTGTGTGTGGGAGAGACACTGGGCTGAGGGTCAGTGTTGAGGGAACGTGTGTCCATAGTGACACTGGGCTGAGAGTCAGTGTTGAGGGAAAGTGTGTCCATAGTGGCACTGGGCTGAGGGTCAGTTTTGAGGGAGTGTGTGTGGGAGTGACACTGGGCTGAGGGTCAATGCTGAGGGAGTGTGTGTGTGGGAGTGACACTGGTCTGAGGGTCAGTGTTGAGGGAGTGTGTATGGGAGTGACACTGGCCTGAGGGTCAGTGTTGAGGGAGTGTGTGTGTGGGAGTGACACTGGGTTGAGGGTCAGTATTGAGGGAGTGTGTGTGGGAGTGACACTGGGTTTGAGGGTCAGTGTTGAGGGAGTGTGTGTGGGAGTGACACTGGGTTTGAGGGTCAGTGTTTATGGAGTGTGTGTCCATGGTGACACTGGGCTGAGGGACAGTGTTGAGGGAGTCTGTCCATAGTGACACTGGGCTGAGGGTCAGTGTTGAGGGAGTGTGTGTGGGGGAGTGTCACTGGGCTGAGGGTCAGTGTTGAGGGAGTGTGTGTGGGGGAGTGACACTGGGCTGAGGGTCAGTGTTGAGGGAGTGTGTGTGGGGGAGTGACACTGGGCTGAGGGTCAGTATTGAGGGAGTGTGTGTGTGGGAGTGACACTGGGCTGAGGGTCAGTTTTGAGGGAGTGTGTGTGTGGGAGTGACATTGGGCTGGGGGTCAGTGTTGAGGGAGTGTGTGTGTGGGAGTGACACTGGGCTGAGGGTCAGTGTTGAGGGAGTGTGTGTGTGGGAGTTACACTGGGCTGAGGGTCAGTGTTGAGGGAGTGTGTGTGTGGGAGAGACACTGGGCTGAGGGTCAGTATTGAGGAAGTGTGTGGGAATGACACTGGGCTGAGGGTCAGTGTTGAGGGAGAGTGTGTTCATAGTGACCCTGGGCTGAGGGTCAGTGTTGAGTGAGTGTGTGTGGGAGAGACACTGGGCTGAGGGTCAGTGTTGAGGGAACGTGTGTCCAAAGTGACACTGGGCTGAGGGTCAGTATTGAGGGAATGTGTGTGGGAGAGACACTGGGCTGAGGGTCAGTATTGAGGAAGTGTGTGGGAATGACACTGGGCTGAGGGTCAGGGTTGAGGGAGTGTATGTGTCAGTGACACTGGACTGAGGGTCAGTGTTGAGGGAGTCTGTCTATAGTGACACTGGGCTGAGGGTCAGTGTTGAGGGAGTGTGTGTGTGAGTGACACTGTGCTGAGGGTCAGTGTTGAGGGAGTGTGTGTGGGATTGAGACTGGGCTGAGGGTCAGTGTTGAGGGAGTGTGTGTGTGGGAGTGACACTGGGCTGAGGGTCAGTATTGAGCGAGTGTGTGTGAGAGTGACACAGGGCTGAGGGTCTATGTTGAGGGAGTGTGTCCATCGTGATACTGGGCTGAGGGTCAGTGTTGAGGGAGTGTGTGTCCACAGTGACACTGGGCTGAGGGTTCAGTGTTGAGGGAGTGTGTGTGGGAGTGACACTGGGCTGAGGGTCAATGTTGACGGAGTGTGTGTGGGAGTGACACTGGTCTGAGGGTCAGTGTTGAGGGAGTGTGTGTGGGAGTGACACTGGGCTGAGGGTCAGTGTTGAGGGAGTGTGTGTGTGGGAGTGACACTGGGCTGAGGGTCAGTGTTGAGGGAGTGTGTGGGAATGACACTGGGCTGAGGGTCAGTGTTGAGGGAGAGTGTGTGGGAGAGACACTGGGCTGAGAGTCAGTATTGAGGAAGTGTGTGGGAATGACACTGGGCTGAGGGTCAGTGTTGAGGGAGTGTGTGTGTGTGGGAGTTAAACTGGGCTGAGGGTCAGTGTTGAGGGAGTGTGTGTGGGAGAGACACTGGGCTGAGGGTCAGTATTGAGGAAGTGTGTGGGAATGACACTGGGCTGAGGGTCAGTGTTGAGGGAGAGTGTGTTCATAGTGACCCTGGGCTGAGGGTCAGTGTTGAGGGAGTGTGTGTGGGAGAGACACTGGGCTGAGGGTCAGTGTTGAGGGAACGTGTGTCCATAGTGACACTGGGCTGAGAGTCAGTGTTGAGGGAAAGTGTGTCCATAGTGGCACTGGGCTGAGCGTCAGTTTTGAGGGAGTGTGTGTGGGAGTGACACTGGGCTGAGGGTCAATGCTGAGGGAGTGTGTGTGTGGGAGTGACACTGGTCTGAGGGTCAGTGTTGAGGGAGTGTGTATGGGAGTGACACTGGGCTGAGGGTCAGTGTTGAGGGAGTGTGTGTGTGGGAGTGACACTGGGTTGAGGGTCAGTATTGAGGGAGTGTGTGTGGGAGTGACACTGGGTTTGAGGGTCAGTGCTGAGGGAGTGTGTGTGGGAGTGACACTGGGTTTGAGGGTCAGTGTTTATGGAGTGTGTGTCCATGGTGACACTGGGCTGAGGGACAGTGTTGAGGGAGTCTGTCCATAGTGACACTGGGCTGAGGGTCAGTGTTGAGGGAGTGTGCGTGGGAGTGACACTGGGCTGAGGGTCAGTGTTGAGGGAGTGTGTGTGGGGGAGTGACACTGGGCTGAGGGTCAGTGTTGAGGGAGTGTGGGTGGGAGTGACACTGGGCTGAGGGTCAGTGTTGAGTGAGTGTGTGTGGGAGTGACATGGGCTGAGGGTCAGTGTTGAGGGAGAGTGTCCATCGTGACACTGGGCTGAGGGTCAGTGTTGAGGGAGTGTGTGTGGGAGTTACACTGGGCTGAGGGTCAGGGTTGAGGGAGTGTGTTTGGGAGTTACACTGGGCTGAGGGTCAGGGTTGAGGGAGTGTGTGTGGGAGTTACACTGGGCTGAGGGTCAGGGTTGAGGGAGTGTGTTTGGGAGTGACACTGGGCTGAGGGTCAGTGTTAAGCGAGTGCGTGTGGGAGTGACACTGGGCTGAGGGTCAGTTTTGAGGGAGTGTGTGTGTGGGAGTGACACTGGGCTGAGGGTCAGTGTTGAGGGAGTGTGTGTGGGGGAGTGACACTGGGCTGAGGGTCAGTATTGAGGGAGTGTGTGTGTGGGAGTGACACTGGGCTGAGGGTCAATGCTGAGGGAGTGTGTGTGTGGGAGTGACACTGGTCTGAGGGTCAGTGTTGAGGGAGTGTGTATGGGAGTGACACTGGCCTGAGGGTCAGTGTTGAGGGAGTGTGTGTGGGAGTGACACTGGGTTTGAGGGTCAGTGTTGAGGGAGTGTGTGTGGGAGTGACACTGGGTTTGAGGGTCAGTGTTTATGGAGTGTGTGTCCATGGTGACACTGGGCTGAGGGACAGTGTTGAGGGAGTCTGTCCATAGTGACACTGGGCTGAGGGTCAGTGTTGAGGGAGTGTGTGTGGGGGAGTGACACTGGGCTGAGGGTCAGTGTTGAGGGAGTGTGTGTGGGGGAGTGACACTGGGCTGAGGGTCAGTTTTGAGGGAGTGTGTGTGGGGGAGTGACACTGGGCTGAGGGTCAGTATTGAGGGAGTGTGTGTGTGGGAGTGACACTGGGCTGAGGGTCAGTTTTGAGGGAGTGTGTGTGTGGGAGTGACATTGGGCTGGGGGTCAGTGTTGAGGGAGTGTGTGTGTGGGAGTGACACTGGGCTGAGGGTCAGTGTTGAGGGAGTGTGTGTGTGGGAGAGACACTGGGCTGAGGGTCAGTATTGAGGAAGTGTGTGGGAATGACACTGGGCTGAGGGTCAGTGTTGAGGGAGAGTGTGTTCATAGTGACCCTGGGCTGAGGGTCAGTGTTGAGTGAGTGTGTGTGGGAGAGACACTGGGCTGAGGGTCAGTGTTGAGGGAACGTGTGTCCAAAGTGACACTGGGCTGAGGGTCAGTATTGAGGGAATGTGTGTGGGAGAGACACTGGGCTGAGGGTCAGTATTGAGGAAGTGTGTGGGAATGACACTGGGCTGAGGGTCAGTGTTGAGGGAGTGTGTGTGTCAGTGACACTGGACTGAGGGTCAGTGTTGAGGGAGTCTGTCTATAGTGACACTGGGCTGAGGGTCAGTGTTGAGGGAGTGTGTGTGTGAGTGACACTGTGCTGAGGGTCAGTGTTGAGGGAGTGTGTGTGGGATTGAGACTGGGCTGAGGGTCAGTGTTGAGGGAGTGTGTGTGTGGGAGTGACACTGGGCAGAGGGTCAGTATTGAGCGAGTGTGTGTGAGAGTGACACAGGGCTGAGGGTCTGTGTTGAGGGAGTGTGTCCATCGTGATACTGGGCTGAGGGTCAGTGTTGAGGGAGTGTGTGTCCACAGTGACACTGGGCTGAGGGTTCAGTGTTGAGGGAGTGTGTGTGGGAGTGACACTGGGCTGAGGGTCAATGTTGACGGAGTGTGTGTGGGAGTGACACTGGTCTGAGGGTCAGTGTTGAGGGAGTGTGTGTGGGAGTGACACTGGGCTGAGGGTCAGTGTTGAGGGAGTGTGTGTGTGGGAGTGACACTGGGCTGAGGGTCAGTGTTGAGGGAGTGTGTGGGAATGACACTGGGCTGAGGGTCAGTGTTGAGGGAGAGTGTGTGGGAGAGACACTGGGCTGAGAGTCAGTATTGAGGAAGTGTGTGGGAATGACACTGGGCTGAGGGTCAGTGTTGAGGGAGTGTGTGTGTGTGGGAGTTAAACTGGGCTGAGGGTCAGTGTTGAGGGAGTGTGTGTGGGAGAGACACTGGGCTGAGGGTCAGTATTGAGGAAGTGTGTGGGAATGACACTGGGCTGAGGGTCAGTGTTGAGGGAGAGTGTGTTCATAGTGACCCTGGGCTGAGGGTCAGTGTTGAGGGAGTGTGTGTGGGAGAGACACTGGGCTGAGGGTCAGTGTTGAGGGAACGTGTGTCCATAGTGACACTGGGCTGAGAGTCAGTGTTGAGGGAAAGTGTGTCCATAGTGGCACTGGGCTGAGCGTCAGTTTTGAGAGAGTGTGTGTGGGAGTGACACTGGGCTGAGGGTCAATGCTGAGGGAGTGTGTGTGTGGGAGTGACACTGGTCTGAGGGTCAGTGTTGAGGGAGTGTGTATGGGAGTGACACTGGGCTGAGGGTCAGTGTTGAGGGAGTGTGTGTGTGGGAGTGACACTGGGTTGAGGGTCAGTATTGAGGGAGTGTGTGTGGGAGTGACACTGGGTTTGAGGGTCAGTGCTGAGGGAGTGTGTGTGGGAGTGACACTGGGTTTGAGGGTCAGTGTTTATGGAGTGTGTGTCCATGGTGACACTGGGCTGAGGGACAGTGTTGAGGGAGTCTGTCCATAGTGACACTGGGCTGAGGGTCAGTGTTGAGGGAGTGTGCGTGGGAGTGACACTGGGCTGAGGGTCAGTGTTGAGGGAGTGTGTGTGGGGGAGTGACACTGGGCTGAGGGTCAGTGTTGAGGGAGTGTGGGTGGGAGTGACACTGGGCTGAGGGTCAGTGTTGAGTGAGTGTGTGTGGGAGTGACATGGGCTGAGGGTCAGTGTTGAGGGAGAGTGTCCATCGTGACACTGGGCTGAGGGTCAGTGTTGAGGGAGTGTGTGTGGGAGTTACACTGGGCTGAGGGTCAGGGTTGAGGGAGTGTGTTTGGGAGTTACACTGGGCTGAGGGTCAGGGTTGAGGGAGTGTGTGTGGGAGTTACACTGGGCTGAGGGTCAGGGTTGAGGGAGTGTGTTTGGGAGTGACACTGGGCTGAGGGTCAGTGTTAAGCGAGTGTGTGTGGGAGTGACACTGGGCTGAGGGTCAGTTTTGAGGGAGTGTGTGTGTGGGAGTGACACTGGGCTGAGGGTCAGTGTTGAGGGAGTGTGTGTGGGGGAGTGACACTGGGCTGAGGGTCAGTATTGAGGGAGTGTGTGTGTGGGAGTGACACTGGGCTGAGGGTCAGTTTTGAGGGAGTGTGTGTGTGGGAGTGACATTGGGCTGGGGGTCAGTGTTGAGGGAGTGTGTGTGTGGGAGTGACACTGGGCTGAGGGTCAGTGTTGAGGGAGTGTGTGTGTGGGAGTTACACTGGGCTGAGGGTCAGTGTTGAGGGAGTGTGTGTGGGAGAGACACTGGGCTGAGGGTCAGTATTGAGGAAGTGTGTGTGGGAGAGACACTGGGCTGAGGGTCAGTGTTGAGGGAACGTGTGTCCAAAGTGACACTGGGCTGAGGGTCAGTGTTGAGGGAGTGTGTGTGGGGGAGTGACACTGGGCTGAGGGTCAGTGTTGAGGGAGTGTGTGTGGGGGAGTGACACTGGGCTGAGGGTCAGTTTTGAGGGAGTGTGTGTGGGGGAGTGACACTGGGCTGAGGGTCAGTATTGAGGGAGTGTGTGTGTGGGAGTGACACTGGGCTGAGGGTCAGTTTTGAGGGAGTGTGTGTGTGGGAGTGACATTGGGCTGGGGGTCAGTGTTGAGGGAGTGTGTGTGTGGGAGTGACACTGGGCTGAGGGTCAGTGTTGAGGGAGTGTGTGTGTGGGAGAGACACTGGGCTGAGGGTCAGTATTGAGGAAGTGTGTGGGAATGACACTGGGCTGAGGGTCAGTGTTGAGGGAGAGTGTGTTCATAGTGACCCTGGGCTGAGGGTCAGTGTTGAGTGAGTGTGTGTGGGAGAGACACTGGGCTGAGGGTCAGTGTTGAGGGAACGTGTGTCCAAAGTGACACTGGGCTGAGGGTCAGTATTGAGGGAATGTGTGTGGGAGAGACACTGGGCTGAGGGTCAGTATTGAGGAAGTGTGTGGGAATGACACTGGGCTGAGGGTCAGTGTTGAGGGAGTGTGTGTGTCAGTGACACTGGACTGAGGGTCAGTGTTGAGGGAGTCTGTCTATAGTGACACTGGGCTGAGGGTCAGTGTTGAGGGAGTGTGTGTGTGAGTGACACTGTGCTGAGGGTCAGTGTTGAGGGAGTGTGTGTGGGATTGAGACTGGGCTGAGGGTCAGTGTTGAGGGAGTGTGTGTGTGGGAGTGACACTGGGCAGAGGGTCAGTATTGAGCGAGTGTGTGTGAGAGTGACACAGGGCTGAGGGTCTGTGTTGAGGGAGTGTGTCCATCGTGATACTGGGCTGAGGGTCAGTGTTGAGGGAGTGTGTGTCCACAGTGACACTGGGCTGAGGGTTCAGTGTTGAGGGAGTGTGTGTGGGAGTGACACTGGGCTGAGGGTCAATGTTGACGGAGTGTGTGTGGGAGTGACACTGGTCTGAGGGTCAGTGTTGAGGGAGTGTGTGTGGGAGTGACACTGGGCTGAGGGTCAGTGTTGAGGGAGTGTGTGTGTGGGAGTGACACTGGGCTGAGGGTCAGTGTTGAGGGAGTGTGTGGGAATGACACTGGGCTGAGGGTCAGTGTTGAGGGAGAGTGTGTGGGAGAGACACTGGGCTGAGAGTCAGTATTGAGGAAGTGTGTGGGAATGACACTGGGCTGAGGGTCAGTGTTGAGGGAGTGTGTGTGTGTGGGAGTTAAACTGGGCTGAGGGTCAGTGTTGAGGGAGTGTGTGTGGGAGAGACACTGGGCTGAGGGTCAGTATTGAGGAAGTGTGTGGGAATGACACTGGGCTGAGGGTCAGTGTTGAGGGAGAGTGTGTTCATAGTGACCCTGGGCTGAGGGTCAGTGTTGAGGGAGTGTGTGTGGGAGAGACACTGGGCTGAGGGTCAGTGTTGAGGGAACGTGTGTCCATAGTGACACTGGGCTGAGAGTCAGTGTTGAGGGAAAGTGTGTCCATAGTGGCACTGGGCTGAGCGTCAGTTTTGAGAGAGTGTGTGTGGGAGTGACACTGGGCTGAGGGTCAATGCTGAGGGAGTGTGTGTGTGGGAGTGACACTGGTCTGAGGGTCAGTGTTGAGGGAGTGTGTATGGGAGTGACACTGGGCTGAGGGTCAGTGTTGAGGGAGTGTGTGTGTGGGAGTGACACTGGGTTGAGGGTCAGTATTGAGGGAGTGTGTGTGGGAGTGACACTGGGTTTGAGGGTCAGTGCTGAGGGAGTGTGTGTGGGAGTGACACTGGGTTTGAGGGTCAGTGTTTATGGAGTGTGTGTCCATGGTGACACTGGGCTGAGGGACAGTGTTGAGGGAGTCTGTCCATAGTGACACTGGGCTGAGGGTCAGTGTTGAGGGAGTGTGCGTGGGAGTGACACTGGGCTGAGGGTCAGTGTTGAGGGAGTGTGTGTGGGGGAGTGACACTGGGCTGAGGGTCAGTGTTGAGGGAGTGTGGGTGGGAGTGACACTGGGCTGAGGGTCAGTGTTGAGTGAGTGTGTGTGGGAGTGACATGGGCTGAGGGTCAGTGTTGAGGGAGAGTGTCCATCGTGACACTGGGCTGAGGGTCAGTGTTGAGGGAGTGTGTGTGGGAGTTACACTGGGCTGAGGGTCAGGGTTGAGGGAGTGTGTTTGGGAGTTACACTGGGCTGAGGGTCAGGGTTGAGGGAGTGTGTGTGGGAGTTACACTGGGCTGAGGGTCAGGGTTGAGGGAGTGTGTTTGGGAGTGACACTGGGCTGAGGGTCAGTGTTAAGCGAGTGTGTGTGGGAGTGACACTGGGCTGAGGGTCAGTTTTGAGGGAGTGTGTGTGTGGGAGTGACACTGGGCTGAGGGTCAGTGTTGAGGGAGTGTGTGTGGGGGAGTGACACTGGGCTGAGGGTCAGTATTGAGGGAGTGTGTGTGTGGGAGTGACACTGGGCTGAGGGTCAGTTTTGAGGGAGTGTGTGTGTGGGAGTGACATTGGGCTGGGGGTCAGTGTTGAGGGAGTGTGTGTGTGGGAGTGACACTGGGCTGAGGGTCAGTGTTGAGGGAGTGTGTGTGTGGGAGTTACACTGGGCTGAGGGTCAGTGTTGAGGGAGTGTGTGTGGGAGAGACACTGGGCTGAGGGTCAGTATTGAGGAAGTGTGTGTGGGAGAGACACTGGGCTGAGGGTCAGTGTTGAGGGAACGTGTGTCCAAAGTGACACTGGGCTGAGGGTCAGTATTGAGGGAGTCTGTCCATAGTGACACTGGGCTGAGGGTCAGTGTTGAGGGAGTGTGCGTGGGAGTGACACTGGGCTCAGGGTCAGTGTTGAGGGACTGTGTGTGGGGGAGTGACACTGGGCTGAGTGTCAGAGTTGAGGGAGTGTGTGTGGGGGAGTGACACTGGGCTGAGGGTCAGTGTTGAGGGAGTGTGTGTGTGGGAGTGACACTGGGCTGAGGGTCAGTATTGAGGGAGTGTGTGTGTGGGAGTGACACTGGGCTGAGGGTCAGTGTTGAGGGAGTGTGCGTGGGAGTGACACTGGGCTGAGGGTCAGTGTTGAGGGACTGTGTGTGGGGGAGTGACACTGGGCTGAGTGTCAGTGTTGAGGGAGTGTGTGTGGGAGTGACACTGGGCTGAGGGTCAGTATTGAGGGAGTGTGTGTGGGAGTGACACTGGGCTGAGGGTCAGTTTTGAAGGAGTGTGTGTGTGGGAGTGACATTGGGCTGGGCGTCGGTGTTGAGGGAGTGTGTGTGTGGGAGTGACACTGGGCTGAGGGTCAGTGTTGAGGGAGTGTGGGTGGGAGTGACACTGGGCTGAGGGTCAGTGTTGAGTGAGTGTGTGTGGGAGTGACATGGGCTGAGGGTCAGTGTTGAGGGAGAGTGTCCATCGTGACACTGGGCTGAGGGTCAGTGTTGAGGGAGTGTGTGTGGGAGTTACACTGGGCTGAGGGTCAGGGTTGAGGGAGTGTGTTTGGGAGTTACACTGGGCTGAGGGTCAGGGTTGAGGGAGTGTGTTTGGGAGTGACACTGGGCTGAGGGTCAGTTTTGAGGGAGTGTGTGTGTGGGAGTGACACTGGTCTGAGGGTCAGTATTGAGGGAGTGTGTGTGTGGGAGTGACATTGGGCTGGGGGTCAGTGTTGAGGGAGTGTGTGTGTGGGAGTGACACTGGGCTGAGGGTCAGTGTTGAGGGAGTGTGTGTGTGGGAGTTAAACTGGGCTGAGGGTCAGTATTGAGGAAGTGTGTGGGAATGACACTGGGCTGAGGGTCAGTGTTGAGGGAGAGTGTGTTCATAGTGACCCTGGGCTGAGGGTCAGTGTTGAGGGAGTGTGTGTGGGAGAGACACTGGGCTGAGGGTCAGTGTTGAGGGAGTGTGTGTGGGAGAGACACTGGGCTGAGGGTCAGTATTGAGGAAGTGTGTGGGAATGACACTGGGCTGAGGGTCAGTGTTGAGGGTGAGTGTGTTCATAGTGACCCTGGTCTGAGGGTCAGTGTTGAGGGAGTGTGTGTGGGAGAGACACTGGGCTGAGGGTCAGTGTTGAGGGAACGTGTGTCCAAAGTGACACTGGGCTGAGGGTTAGTGTTGAGGGAGTGTGTGTGTCAGTGACACTGGGCTGAGGGTCAGTGTTGAGGGAGTCTGTCTATAGTGACACTGGGCTGAGGGTCAGTGTTGAGGGAGTGTGTGTGTGAGTGACACTGTGTTGAGGGTCAGTGTTGAGGGAGTGTGTGTGGGATTGAGACTGGGCTGAGGGTCAGTGTTGAGGGAGTGTGTGTGTGGGAGTGACCCTGGGCTGAGGGTCAGTGTTGAGGGAGTGTGTGTGGGAGAGACACTGGGCTGAGGGTCAGTGTTGAGGGAACGTGTGTCCATAGTGGCACTGGGCTGAGGGTCAGTTTTGAGGGAGTGTGTGTGGGAGTGACACTGGGCTGAGGGTCAATGCTGAGGGAGTGTGTGTGTGGGAGTGACACTGGTCTGAGGGTCAGTGTTGAGGGAGTGTGTATGGGAGTGACACTGGGCTGAGGGTCAGTGTTGAGGGAGTGTGTGTGTGGGAGTGACAGTGGGTTGAGGGTCAGTATTGAGGGAGTGTGTGTGGGAGTGACACTGGGTTTGAGGGTCAGTGTTGAGGGAGTGTGTGTGGGAGTGACACTGGGTTTGAGGGTCAGTGTTTATGGAGTGTGTGTCCATGGTGACACTGGGCTGAGGGACAGTGTTGAGGGAGTCTGTCCATAGTGACACTGGGCTGAGGGTCAGTGTTGAGGGAGTGTGCGTGGGAGTGACACTGGGCTGAGGGTCAGTGTTGAGGGAGTGTGTGTGGGGGAGTGACACTGGGCTGAGGGTCAGTGTTGAGGGAGTGTGTGTGGGGGAGTGACACTGGGCTGAGGGTCAGTGTTGAGGGAGTGTGTGTGGGGGAGTGACACTGGGCTGAGGGTCAGTATTGAGGGAGTGTGTGTGTGGGAGTGACACTGGGCTGAGGGTCAGTTTTGAGGGAGTGTGTGTGTGGGAGTGACATTGGGCTGGGGGTCAGTGTTGAGGGAGTGTGTGTGTGGGAGTGACACTGGGCTGAGGGTCAGTGTTGAGGGAGTGTGTGTGTGGGAGTTACACTGGGCTGAGGGTCAGTGTTGAGGGAGTGTGTGTGGGAGAGACACTGGGCTGAGGGTCAGTATTGAGGAAGTGTGTGGGAATGACACTGGGCTGAGGGTCAGTGTTGAGGGAGAGTGTGTTCATAGTGACCCTGGGCTGAGGGGCAGTGTTGAGTGAGTGTGTGTGGGAGAGACACTGGGCTGAGGGTCAGTGTTGAGGGAACATGTGTCCAAAGTGACACTGGGCTGAGGGTCAGTATTGAGGGAATGCGTGTGGGAGAGACACTGGGCTGAGGGTCAGTATTGAGGAAGTGTGTGGGAATGACACTGGGCTGAGGGTCAGTGTTGAGGGAGTGTGAGTGGGAGTGACTCTGGGCTGAGGGTCAGTGTTGAGGGAGTGTGTGTGTGGGAGTTACACTGGGCTGAGGGTCAGTGTTGAGGAAGTGTGTGGGAATGACACTGGGCTGAGGGTCAGTGTTGAGGGAGAGTGTGTTCATAGTGACCCTGGGCTGAAGGTCAGTGTTGAGGGAGTGTGTGTGGGAGAGACACTGGGCTGAGGGTCAGTGTTGAGGGAGTGTGTGTGGGAGAGACACTGGGCTGAGGGTCAGTGTTGAGGAAGTGTGTGTGGGAGAGACACTGGGCTGAGGGTCAGTGTTGAGGGAACGTGTGTCCAAAGTGACACTGGGCTGAGGGTCAGTATTGAGGGAATGTGTGTGGGAGAGACACTGGGCTGAGGGTCAGTATTGAGGAAGTGTGTGGGAATGACACTGGGCTGAGGGTCAGTGTTGAGGGACTGTGTGTGGGGGAGTGACACTGGGCTGAGTGTCAGTGTTGAGGGAGTGTGTGTGGGGGAGTGACACTGGGCTGAGGGTCAGTGTTAAGGGAGTGTGTGGGAGAGACACTGGGCTGAGGGTCAGTATTGTGGAAGTGTGTGGGAATGACACTGGGCTGAGGGTCAGTGTTGAGGGAGTGTGTGTGTGGGAGTTACACTGGGCTGAGGGTCAGTGTTGAGGGAGTGTGTGTGTGGGAGAGACACTGGGCTGAGGGTCAGTATTGAGGAAGTGTGTGGGAATGACACTGGGCTGAGGGTCAGTGTTGAGGGAGAGTGTGTTCATAGTGACCCTGGGCTGAGGGTCAGTGTTGAGTGAGTGTGTGTGGGAGAGACACTGGGCTGAGGGTCAGTGTTGAGGGAACGTGTGTCCAAAGTGACACTGGGCTGAGGGTCAGTATTGAGGGAATGTGTGTGGGAGAGACACTGGGCTGAGGGTCAGTATTGAGGAAGTGTGTGGGAATGACACTGGGCTGAGGGTCAGTGTTGAGGGAGTGTGTGTGTCAGTGACACTGGACTGAGGGTCAGTGTTGAGGGAGTCTGTCTATAGTGACACTGGGCTGAGGGTCAGTGTTGAGGGAGTGTGTGTGTGAGTGACACTGTGCTGAGGGTCAGTGTTGAGGGAGTGTGTGTGGGATTGAGACTGGGCTGAGGGTCAGTGTTGAGGGAGTGTGTGTGTGGGAGTGACACTGGGCTGAGGGTCAGTATTGAGCGAGTGTGTGTGAGAGTGACACAGGGCTGAGGGTCTGTGTTGAGGGAGTGTGTCCATCGTGATACTGGGCTGAGGGTCAGTGTTGAGGGAGTGTGTGTCCACAGTGACACTGGGCTGAGGGTTCAGTGTTGAGGGAGTGTGTGTCCACAGTGACAATGGTCTGAGGGTCAATGTTGACGGAGTGTGTGTGGGAGTGACACTGGTCTGAGGGTCAGTGTTGAGGGAGTGTGTGTGGGAGTGACACTGGGCTGAGGGTCAGTGTTGAGGGAGTGTGTGTGTGGGAGTGACACTGGGCTGAGGGTCAGTGTTGAGGGAGTGTGTGGGAATGACACTGGGCTGAGGGTCAGTGTTGAGGGAGAGTGTGTGGGAGAGACACTGGGCTGAGGGTCAGTATTGAGGAAGTGTGTGGGAATGACACTGGGCTGAGGGTCAGTGTTGAGGGAGTGTGTGTGTGTGGGAGTTAAACTGGGCTGAGGGTCAGTGTTGAGGGAGTGTGTGTGGGAGAGACACTGGGCTGAGGGTCAGTATTGAGGAAGTGTGTGGGAATGACACTGGGCTGAGGGTCAGTGTTGAGGGAGAGTGTGTTCATAGTGACCCTGGGCTGAGGGTCAGTGTTGAGGGAGTGTGTGTGGGAGAGACACTGGGCTGAGGGTCAGTGTTGAGGGAACGTGTGTCCATAGTGACACTGGGCTGAGAGTCAGTGTTGAGGGAAAGTGTGTCCATAGTGGCACTGGGCTGAGCGTCAGTTTTGAGGGAGTGTGTGTGGGAGTGACACTGGGCTGAGGGTCAATGCTGAGGGAGTGTGTGTGTGGGAGTGACACTGGTCTGAGGGTCAGTGTTGAGGGAGTGTGTATGGGAGTGACACTGGGCTGAGGGTCAGTGTTGAGGGAGTGTGTGTGTGGGAGTGACACTGGGTTGAGGGTCAGTATTGAGGGAGTGTGTGTGGGAGTGACACTGGGTTTGAGGGTCAGTGCTGAGGGAGTGTGTGTGGGAGTGACACTGGGTTTGAGGGTCAGTGTTTATGGAGTGTGTGTCCATGGTGACACTGGGCTGAGGGACAGTGTTGAGGGAGTCTGTCCATAGTGACACTGGGCTGAGGGTCAGTGTTGAGGGAGTGTGCGTGGGAGTGACACTGGGCTGAGGGTCAGTGTTGAGGGAGTGTGTGTGGGGGAGTGACACTGGGCTGAGGGTCAGTGTTGAGGGAGTGTGTGTGGGGGAGTGACACTGGGCTGAGGGTCAGTGTTGAGGGAGTGTGTGTGGGGGAGTGACACTGGGCTGAGGGTCAGTATTGAGGGAGTGTGTGTGTGGGAGTGACACTGGGCTGAGGGTCAGTTTTGAGGGAGTGTGTGTGGGAGTGACACTGGGCTGAGGGTCAGTATTGAGGAAGTGTGTGGGAGTGACACTGGGCTGAGGGTCAGTGTTGAGGGAGAGTGTGTTCATAGTGACCCTGCGCTGAGGGTCAGTGTTGAGGGAGTGTGTGTGTGGGAGTGACACTGGGCTGAGGGTCAGTATTGAGGGAGTGTGTGTGTGGGAGTGACACTGGGCTGAGGATCAGTGTTAAGCGAGTGTGTGTGGGAGTGACACTGGGCTGAGGGTCAGTTTTGAGGGAGTGTGTGTGTGGGAGTGACATTGGGCTGGGGGTCAGTGTTGAGGGAGTGTGTGTGTGGGAGTGACACTGGGCTGAGGGTCAGTGTTGAGGGAGTGTGTGTGTGGGAGTTACACTGGGCTGAGGGTCAGTGTTGAGGGAGTGTGTGTGGGAGAGACACTGGGCTGAGGGTCAGTATTGAGGAAGTGTGTGTGGGAGAGACACTGGGCTGAGGGTCAGTGTTGAGGGAACGTGTGTCCAAAGTGACACTGGGCTGAGGGTCAGTATTGAGGGAATGTGTGTGGGAATGACACTGGGCTGAGGGTCAGTGTTGAGGGACTGTGTGTGGGGGAGTGACACTGGGCTGAGTGTCAGTGTTGAGGGAGTGTGTGTGGGGGAGTGACACTGGGCTGAGGGTCAGTGTTAAGGGAGTGTGTGTGGGAGTGACACTGGGCTGAGGGTCAGTGTTGAGGGAGTGTGTCCATCATGAAACTGGGCTGAGGGTCAGTGTTGAGGGAGTGTGCGTGGGAGTGACACTGGGCTGAGGGTCAGTGTTGAGGGACTGTGTGTGGGGGAGTGACACTGGGCTGAGTGTCAGTGTTGAGGGAGTGTGTGTGGGGGAGTGACACTGGGCTGAGGGTCAGTGTTGAGGGAGTGTGTGTGGGGGAGTGACACTGGGCTGAGGGTCAGTATTGAGGGAGTGTGTGTGGGAGTGACACTGGGCTGAGGGTCAGTATTGAGGGAGTGTGTGTGGGAGTGACACTGGGCTGAGGGTCAGTTTTGAGGGAGTGTGTGTGTGGGAGTGATATTGGGCTGGGCGTCGGTGTTGAGGGAGTGTGTGTGTAGGAGTGACACTGGGCTGAGGGTCAGTGTTGAGGGAGTGTGGGTGGGAGTGACACTGGGCTGAGGGTCAGTGTTGAGTGAGTGTGTGTGGGAGTGACATGGGCTGAGGGTCAGTGTTGAGGGAGAGTGTCCATCGTGACACTGGGCTGAGGGTCAGTGTTGAGGGAGTGTGTGTGGGAGTTACACTGGGCTGAGGGTCAGGGTTGAGGGAGTGTGTTTGGGAGTTACACTGGGCTGAGGGTCAGGGTTGAGGGAGTGTGTGTGGGAGTTACACTGGGCTGAGGGTCAGGGTTGAGGGAGTGTGTTTGGGAGTGACACTGGGCTGAGGGTCAGTGTTAAGCGAGTGTGTGTGGGAGTGACACTGGGCTGAGGGTCAGTTTTGAGGGAATGTGTGTGTGGGAGTGACACTGGGCTGAGGGTCAGTGTTGAGGGAGTGTGTGTGGGGGAGTGACACTGGGCTGAGGGTCAGTATTGAGGGAGTGTGTGTGTGGGAGTGACACTGGGCTGAGGGTCAGTTTTGAGGGAGTGTGTGTGTGGGAGTGACATTGGGCTGGGGGTCAGTGTTGAGGGAGTGTGTGTGTGGGAGTGACACTGGGCTGAGGGTCAGTGTTGAGGGAGTGTGTGTGTGGGAGTTACACTGGGCTGAGGGTCAGTGTTGAGGGAGTGTGTGTGGGAGAGACACTGGGCTGAGGGTCAGTATTGAGGAAGTGTGTGTGGGAGAGACACTGGGCTGAGGGTCAGTGTTGAGGGAACGTGTGTCCAAAGTGACACTGGGCTGAGGGTCAGTATTGAGGGAGTCTGTCCATAGTGACACTGGGCTGAGGGTCAGTGTTGAGGGAGTGTGCGTGGGAGTGACACTGGGCTGAGGGTCAGTGTTGAGGGACTGTGTGTGGGGGAGTGACACTGGGCTGAGTGTCAGTGTTGAGGGAGTGTGTGTGGGGGAGTGACACTGGGCTGAGGGTCAGTGTTGAGGGAGTGTGTGTGTGGGAGTGACACTGGGCTGAGGGTCAGTATTGAGGGAGTGTGTGTGTGGGAGTGACACTGGGCTGAGGGTCAGTGTTGAGGGAGTGTGCGTGGGAGTGACACTGGGCTGAGGGTCAGTGTTGAGGGACTGTGTGTGGGGGAGTGACACTGGGCTGAGTGTCAGTGTTGAGGGAGTGTGTGTGGGAGTGACACTGGGCTGAGGGTCAGTATTGAGGGAGTGTGTGTGGGAGTGACACTGGGCTGAGGGTCAGTTTTGAAGGAGTGTGTGTGTGGGAGTGACATTGGGCTGGGCGTCGGTGTTGAGGGAGTGTGTGTGTGGGAGTGACACTGGGCTGAGGGTCAGTGTTGAGGGAGTGTGGGTGGGAGTGACACTGGGCTGAGGGTCAGTGTTGAGTGAGTGTGTGTGGGAGTGACATGGGCTGAGGGTCAGTGTTGAGGGAGAGTGTCCATCGTGACACTGGGCTGAGGGTCAGTGTTGAGGGAGTGTGTGTGGGAGTTACACTGGGCTGAGGGTCAGGGTTGAGGGAGTGTGTTTGGGAGTTACACTGGGCTGAGGGTCAGGGTTGAGGGAGTGTGTTTGGGAGTGACACTGGGCTGAGGGTCAGTGTTAAGCGAGTGTGTGTGGGAGTGACACTGGGCTGAGGGTCAGTTTTGAGGGAGTGTGTGTGTGGGAGTGACACTGGTCTGAGGGTCAGTATTGAGGGAGTGTGTGTGTGGGAGTGACATTGGGCTGGGGGTCAGTGTTGAGGGAGTGTGTGTGTGGGAGTGACACTGGGCTGAGGGTCAGTGTTGAGTGAGTGTGTGTGTGGGAGTTAAACTGGGCTGAGGGTCAGTATTGAGGAAGTGTGTGGGAATGACACTGGGCTGAGGGTCAGTGTTGAGGGTGAGTGTGTTCATAGTGACCCTGGGCTGAGGGTCAGTGTTGAGGGAGTGTGTGTGGGAGAGACACTGGGCTGAGGGTCAGTGTTGAGGGAGTGTGTGTGGGAGAGACACTGGGCTGAGGGTCAGTATTGAGGAAGTGTGTGGGAATGACACTGGGCTGAGGGTCAGTGTTGAGGGTGAGTGTGTTCATAGTGACCCTGGTCTGAGGGTCAGTGTTGAGGGAGTGTGTGTGTCAGTGACACTGGGCTGAGGGTCAGTGTTGAGGGAGTCTGTCTATAGTGACACTGGGCTGAGGGTCAGTGTTGAGGGAGTGTGTGTGTGAGTGACACTGTGTTGAGGGTCAGTGTTGAGGGAGTGTGTGTGGGATTGAGACTGGGCTGAGGGTCAGTGTTGAGGGAGTGTGTGTGTGGGAGTGACCCTGGGCTGAGGGTCAGTGTTGAGGGAGTGTGTGTGGGAGAGACACTGGGCTGAGGGTCAGTGTTGAGGGAACGTGTGTCCATAGTGGCACTGGGCTGAGGGTCAGTTTTGAGGGAGTGTGTGTGGGAGTGACACTGGGCTGAGGGTCAATGCTGAGGGAGTGTGTGTGTGGGAGTGACACTGGTCTGAGGGTCAGTGTTGAGGGAGTGTGTATGGGAGTGACACTGGGCTGAGGGTCAGTGTTGAGGGAGTGTGTGTGTGGGAGTGACACTGGGTTGAGGGTCAGTATTGAGGGAGTGTGTGTGGGAGTGACACTGGGTTTGAGGGTCAGTGTTGAGGGAGTGTGTGTGGGAGTGACACTGGGTTTGAGGGTCAGTGTTTATGGAGTGTGTGTCCATGGTGACACTGGGCTGAGGGACAGTGTTGAGGGAGTCTGTCCATAGTGACACTGGGCTGAGGGTCAGTGTTGAGGGAGTGTGCGTGGGAGTGACACTGGGCTGAGGGTCAGTGTTGAGGGAGTGTGTGTGGGGGAGTGACACTGGGCTGAGGGTCAGTGTTGAGGGAGTGTGTGTGGGGGAGTGACACTGGGCTGAGGGTCAGTGTTGAGGGAGTGTGTGTGGGGGAGTGACACTGGGCTGAGGGTCAGTATTGAGGGAGTGTGTGTGTGGGAGTGACACTGGGCTGAGGGTCAGTTTTGAGGGAGTGTGTGTGTGGGAGTGACATTGGGCTGGGGGTCAGTGTTGAGGGAGTGTGTGTGTGGGAGTGACACTGGGCTGAGGGTCAGTGTTGAGGGAGTGTGTGTGTGGGAGTTACACTGGGCTGAGGGTCAGTGTTGAGGGAGTGTGTGTGGGAGAGACACTGGGCTGAGGGTCAGTATTGAGGAAGTGTGTGGGAATGACACTGGGCTGAGGGTCAGTGTTGAGGGAGAGTGTGTTCATAGTGACCCTGGGCTGAGGGTCAGTGTTGAGTGAGTGTGTGTGGGAGAGACACTGGGCTGAGGGTCAGTGTTGAGGGAACATGTGTCCAAAGTGACACTGGGCTGAGGGTCAGTATTGAGGGAATGTGTGTGGGAGAGACACTGGGCTGAGGGTCAGTATTGAGGAAGTGTGTGGGAATGACACTGGGCTGAGGGTCAGTGTTGAGGGAGTGTGAGTGGGAGTGACTCTGGGCTGAGGGTCAGTGTTGAGGGAGTGTGTGTGTGGGAGTTACACTGGGCTGAGGGTCAGTGTTGAGGAAGTGTGTGGGAATGACACTGGGCTGAGGGTCAGTGTTGAGGGAGAGTGTGTTCATAGTGACCCTGGGCTGAGGGTCAGTGTTGAGGGAGTGTGTGTGGGAGAGACACTGGGCTGAGGGTCAGTGTTGAGGGAGTGTGTGTGGGAGAGACACTGGGCTGAGGGTCAGTATTGAGGAAGTGTGTGGGAATGACACTGGGCTGAGGGTCAGTGTTGAGGGAGAGTGTGTTCATAGTGACCCTGGGCTGAGGGTCAGTGTTGAGGGAGTGTGTGTGAGAGAGACACTGGGCTGAGGGTCAGTGTTGAGGGAACGTGTGTCCAAAGTGACACTGGGCTGAGGGTCAGTATTGAGGGAGTGTGTGTTGGAGTGACACTGGGTTTCAGGGTCAGTATTTAGGGAGTGTGTGTCCATGGTGTCACTGGGCTGAGGGACAGTGTTGAGGCAGTCTGTCCATAGTGACACTGGGCAGAGGGTCAGTGTTGAGGGAGTGTGTGTGGGAGTGACACTGGGCTGATGGTCAGTGCTGAGGGAGTGTGTGTGGGAGTGACAATGGGCTGAGGGTCAGTGCTGAGGGAGTGGGTGGGTGTAAGTGACACTGGTCTGAGGGTCAGTGTTGAGGGAGTGTGTGTGGGAGTGACACTGGGCTGAGGGTCAGTGTTGAGGGAGTGGGTGTGTGTCAATGACACTAGGCTGAGGGTCAGTGTTGAGGGAGTGTGTGTGGGATTGAGACATGGCTGAGGGTCAGTTTTGAGGGAGTGTGTGTGGGATTGAGACTTGGCTGAGGGTCAGTGTTGAGGGAGTGTGTGTGGGAGTGAGACTGGGCTGAGGGTCAGTGTTGAGGGAGTGTGTGTGGGAGTGACACTGGGCTGAGGGTCAGTCTTGAGGGAGTGTGTTCATAGTGACACTGGGCTGAGGGTCAGTGTTGAGGGAGTGTGTGTCCATAGTGACACTGGGCTGAGGGTTAGTGTTGAGGGAGTCTGTCTATACTGACACTGGGCTGAGGGTCAGTGTTGAGGGAGTGTGTGTGTGAGTGACACTGGGCTGAGGGTCAGTGTTGAGGGAGTGTGTGTGGGATTGAGACTGGGCTGAGGGTCAGTGTTGAGGGAGTGTGTGTGTGGGAGTGACACTGGGCTGAGGGTCAGTATTGAGCGAGTGTGTGTGAGAGTGACACAGGGCTGAGGGTCTGTGTTGAGGGAGTGTGTCCATCGTGATACTGGGCTGAGGGTCAGTGTTGAGGGAGTGTGTGTCCACAGTGACAATGGTCTGAGGGTCAGTGTTGATGGAGTGTGTGTGGGAGAGACACTGGGCTGAAGGTCAGTGCTGAGGGAGTGTGTGTGGGAGTGACACTGGGTTGAGGGTCAGTGTTGAGGGAGTGTGTCCATTGTGACACTGGGCTGAGGGGCAGTATTGAGGGAGTGTGTGTGCGAGTGACACTGGGCTGAGGGTCAGTGCTGAGGGAGTGTGTGTGTGGGAGTGACACTGGTCTGAGGGTCAGTGTTGAGGTAGTGTGTATGGGACTGACACTGGACTGAGGGTCAGTGTTGAGGGAGTGGGTGTGTGGGAGTGACACTGGGTTGAGGGTCAGTGTTGAGGGAGTGTGTGTGGGAGAGACACCGGGCTGAAGGTCAGTGCTGAGGGAGTGTGTGTGGGAGTGACACTGGGTTTGAGGGTCAGTGTTGAGGGAGTGTGTGTGGGAGTGACACTGGGTTTGAGGGTCAGTGTTGAGGGAGTGTGTGTGGGAGTGACACTGGGCTGAAGGTCAGTGCTGAGGGAGTGTGTGTGGGAGAGACACTGGGCTGAGGGTCAGTGTTGAGGGAGTGTGTGTGGGAGTGACACTGGGTTTGAGGGTCAGTGTTGAGGGAGTGTGTGTGGGAGTGACACTGGGTTTGAGGGTCAGTGTTGAGGGAGTGTGTGTGGGAGTGACACTGGGCTGAAGGTCAGTGCTGAGGAAGTGTGTGTGGGAGTGACACTGGGTTTGCGGGTCAGTGTTGAGGGAACATGTGTCCAAAGTGACACTGGGCTGAGGGTCAGTATTGAGGGAATGTGTGTGGGAGAGACACTGGGCTGAGGGTCAGTATTGAGGAAGTGTGTGGGAATGACACTGGGCTGAGGGTCAGTGTTGAGGGAGTGTGAGTGGGAGTGACTCTGGGCTGAGGGTCAGTGTTGAGGGAGTGTGTGTGTGGGAGTTACACTGGGCTGAGGGTCAGTGTTGAGGAAGTGTGTGGGAATGACACTGGGCTGAGGGTCAGTGTTGAGGGAGAGTGTGTTCATAGTGACCCTGGGCTGAGGGTCAGTGTTGAGGGAGTGTGTGTGGGAGAGACACTGGGCTGAGGGTCAGTGTTGAGGGAGTGTGTGTGGGAGAGACACTGGGCTGAGGGTCAGTATTGAGGAAGTGTGTGGGAATGACACTGGGCTGAGGGTCAGTGTTGAGGGAGAGTGTGTTCATAGTGACCCTGGGCTGAGGGTCAGTGTTGAGGGAGTGTGTGTGGGAGAGACACTGGGCTGAGGGTCAGTGTTGAGGGAACGTGTGTCCAAAGTGACACTGGGCTGAGGGTCAGTATTGAGGGAGTGTGTGTTGGAGTGACACTGGGTTTCAGGGTCAGTATTTAGGGAGTGTGTGTCCATGGTGTCACTGGGCTGAGGGACAGTGTTGAGGCAGTCTGTCCATAGTGACACTGGGCAGAGGGTCAGTGTTGAGGGAGTGTGTGTGGGAGTGACACTGGGCTGATGGTCAGTGCTGAGGGAGTGTGTGTGGGAGTGACAATGGGCTGAGGGTCAGTGCTGAGGGAGTGGGTGGGTGTAAGTGACACTGGTCTGAGGGTCAGTGTTGAGGGAGTGTGTGTGGGAGTGACACTGGGCTGAGGGTCAGTGTTGAGGGAGTGGGTGTGTGTCAATGACACTAGGCTGAGGGTCAGTGTTGAGGGAGTGTGTGTGGGATTGAGACATGGCTGAGGGTCAGTTTTGAGGGAGTGTGTGTGGGATTGAGACTTGGCTGAGGGTCAGTGTTGAGGGAGTGTGTGTGGGAGTGAGACTGGGCTGAGGGTCAGTGTTGAGGGAGTGTGTGTGGGAGTGACACTGGGCTGAGGGTCAGTCTTGAGGGAGTGTGTTCATAGTGACACTGGGCTGAGGGTCAGTGTTGAGGGAGTGTGTGTCCATAGTGACACTGGGCTGAGGGTTAGTGTTGAGGGAGTCTGTCTATACTGACACTGGGCTGAGGGTCAGTGTTGAGGGAGTGTGTGTGTGAGTGACACTGGGCTGAGGGTCAGTGTTGAGGGAGTGTGTGTGGGATTGAGACTGGGCTGAGGGTCAGTGTTGAGGGAGTGTGTGTGAGAGTGACACAGGGCTGAGGGTCTGTGTTGAGGGAGTGTGTCCATCGTGATACTGGGCTGAGGGTCAGTGTTGAGGGAGTGTGTGTCCACAGTGACAATGGTCTGAGGGTCAGTGTTGATGGAGTGTGTGTGGGAGAGACACTGGGCTGAAGGTCAGTGCTGAGGGAGTGTGTGTGGGAGTGACACTGGGTTGAGGGTCAGTGTTGAGGGAGTGTGTCCATTGTGACACTGGGCTGAGGGGCAGTATTGAGGGAGTGTGTGTGCGAGTGACACTGGGCTGAGGGTCAGTGCTGAGGGAGTGTGTGTGTGGGAGTGACACTGGTCTGAGGGTCAGTGTTGAGGTAGTGTGTATGGGACTGACACTGGACTGAGGGTCAGTGTTGAGGGAGTGGGTGTGTGGGAGTGACACTGGGTTGAGGGTCAGTGTTGAGGGAGTGTGTGTGGGAGAGACACCGGGCTGAAGGTCAGTGCTGAGGGAGTGTGTGTGGGAGTGACACTGGGTTTGAGGGTCAGTGTTGAGGGAGTGTGTGTGGGAGTGACACTGGGCTGAAGGTCAGTGCTGAGGGAGTGTGTGTGGGAGTGACACTGGGTTTGAGGGTCAGTGTTGAGGGAGTGTGTGTGGGAGTGACACTGGGTTTGAGGGTCAGTGTTGAGGGAGTGTGTGTGGGAGTGACACTGGGCTGAGGGTCAGTGTTGAGGGATTGTGTCCACAGTGACACAGGGCTAAGGGTCAGTGTTGAGGGAGTGTGTATGGGATTGAGACTGGGCTGAGGGTCAGTGTTGAGGGAGTGTGTGTGTGGGAGTGACACTGGGCTGAGGGTCAGTTTTGAGGGAAAGTGTGTCCATAGTGGCACTGGGCTGAGGGTCAGTGTTGAGGGACTGTGTGTGGGGGAGTGACACTGGGCTGAGGGTCAGTGTTGAGGGAGTGTGTGTGGGAGTGACACTGGGTTTGAGGGTCAGTGTTGAGGGAGTGTGTGTGGGAGTGACACTGGGCTGAGGGTCAGTGTTGAGGGATTGTGTCCACAGTGACACAGGGCTAAGGGTCAGTGTTGAGGGAGTGTGTATGGGATTGAGACTGGGCTGAGGGTCAGTGTTGAGGGAGTGTGTGTGTGGGAGTGACACTGGGCTGAGGGTCAGTTTTGAGGGAAAGTGTGTCCATAGTGGCACTGGGCTGAGGGTCAGTGTTGAGGGACTGTGTGTGGGGGAGTGACACTGGGCTGAGGGTCAGTGTTGAGGAAGAGTGTGTGGGGGAGTGACACTGGGCTGAGGGTCAGTGTTGAGGGAGTGTGTGTGGGGGAGTGACACTCGGCTGAGGGTCAGTATTGAGGGAGTGTGTCTGGGAGTGACACTGGGCTGAGGGTCAGTGTTGAGGGGGTGGGTGTGTGTCAATGACACTAGGCTGAGGGTCAGTGTTGAGGGAGTGTGTGTGGGATTGAGTCTTGGCTGAGGGTCAGTGTTGAGGGAGTGTGTGTGGGAGTGAGACTGGGCTGAGGGTCAGTGTTGAGGGAGTGTGTGTGTGGGAGTGACACTGGGCTGAGGGTCAGTATTGAGCGAGTGTGTCCATAGTGACCCTGGGATGAGGGTCAGTGTTGAGGGAGTGTGTGTGTGGGAGTGACACTGGGCTGAGGGTCAGTATTGAGCGAGTGTGTGTGAGAGTGACACAGGGCTGAGGGTCTGTGTTGAGGGAGTGTGTGTGGGAGTGACACTGGGCTGAGGGTCAGTGTTGAGGAAGAGTGTGTGGGGGAGTGACACTGGGCTGAGGGTCAGTGTTGAGGGAGTGTGTGTGGGGGAGTGACACTCGGCTGAGGGTCAGTATTGAGGGAGTGTGTCTGGGAGTGACACTGGGCTGAGGGTCAGTGTTGAGGGAGTGGGTGTGTGTCAATGACACTAGGCTGAGGGTCAGTGTTGAGGGAGTGTGTGTGGGATTGAGTCTTGGCTGAGGGTCAGTGTTGAGGGAGTGTGTGTGGGAGTGAGACTGGGCTGAGGGTCAGTGTTGAGGGAGTGTGTGTGGGAGTGACACTGGGCTGATGGTCAGTGTTGAAGGAGTGTGTGTGTGGGAGTGACACTGGGCTGAGGGTCAGTATTGAGCGAGTGTGTCCATAGTGACCCTGGGCTGAGGGTCAGTGTTGAGGGAGTGTGCGTGTGGGAGTGACACTGGGCTGAGGGTCAGTATTGAGCGAGTGTGTCCATAGTGACCCTGGGCTGAGGGTCAGTGTTGAGGGAGTGTGTGTGAGAGTGACACAGGGCTGAGGGTCTGTGTTGAGGGAGTGTGTGTGGGATTGAGAATGGGCTGAGGGTCAGTGTTGAGGGAGTGTGTGTGGGAGTGACACTGGGCTGAGGGTCAGTATTGAGCGAGTGTGTGTGAGAGTGACACAGGGCTGAGGGTCTGTGTTGAGGGAGTGTGTCCATCGTGATACTGGGCTGAGGGTCAGTATTGAGGGAGTGTGTGTCCACAGTGACAATGGTCTGAGGGTCAGTGTTGATGGAGTGTGTGTGGGAGTGACACTGGGTTGAGGGTCAGTGTTGAGGGATTGTGTCCATAGTGACACTGGGTTGAGGGACAGTGTTGAGGAAGTGTGTCCATTGTGACACTGGGCTGAGGGTCAGTGTTGAGGGAGTGTGTGTGGGAGTGACGCTGGGCTGAGAGTCAGTGTTGAGGGAAAGTGTGTCCATAGTGGCACTGGGCTGAGGGTCAGTGTTGAGGGAGTGTGTGTGGGAGTGACACTGGGCTGAGGGTCAGTGCTGAGGGAGTGTGTGTGTGGGAGTGACACTGGTCTGAGGGTCAGTGTTGAGGGAGTGTGTATGGGAGTGACACTGGACTGAGGGTCAGTGTTGAGGGAGTGGGTGTGGGAGTGACACTGGGCTGAGGGTCAGTGTTGAGGGAGTGTGTGTGGGAGTGACACTGGGCTGAGGGTCAGTGTTGAGGGAGTGTGTGTGGGAGTGACACTGGGCTGAGGGTCAGTGCTGAGGGAGTGTGTGTGGGAGTGACACTGGGTTTGAGGGTCAGTGTTGAGGGAGTGTGTGTGGGAGTGACACTGGGTTTGAGGGTCAGTGTTGAGGGAGTGTGTGCGGGAGTGACACTGGGCTGAGGGTCAGTGTTGAGGGAGTGTGTGTGTGGGAGTGACACTGGTCTGAGGGTCAGTGTTGAGGGAGTGTGTATGGGAGTGACACTGTACTGAGGGTCAGTGTTGAGGGAGTTTGTGTGGGAGTGACACTGGGCTGAGGGTCAGTGTTGAGGGAGTGTGTATGGGATTGAGACTGGGCTGAGGGTCAGTGTTGAGGGAGTGTGTGTGTGGGAGTGACACTGGGCTGAGGGTCAGTGTTGAGGGAGTGTGTGTGTGGGAGTGACACTGGGTTGAGGGTCAGTATTGAGGGAGTGTGTGTAGGAGTGACACTGGGTTTGAGGGTCAGTGTTGAGGGAGTGTGTGTGGGAGTGACACTGGGTTTGAGGGTCAGTGTTTATGGAGTGTGTGTCCATGGTGACACTGGGCTGAGGGACAGTGTTGAGAGAGTCTGTCCATAGTGACACTGGGCTGAGGGTCAGTGTTGAGGGAGTGTGTGTGGGAGTGACACTGGGCTGAGGGTCAGTGTTGAGGGAGTGTGTTTGGGGGAGTGACACTGGGCTGAGGGTCAGTGTTGAGGGAGTGTGTGTGGGGGAGTGACACTGGGCTGAGGGTCAGTGTTGAGGGAGTGTGTGTGGGGGAGTGACACTGGGCTGAGGGTCAGTATTGAGGGAGTGTGTGTGTGGGAGTGACACTGGGCTGAGGGTCAGTTTTGAGGGAGTGTGTGTGTGGGAGTGACATTGGGCTGGGGGTCAGTGTTGAGGGAGTGTGTGTGTGGGAGTGACACTGGGCTGAGGGTCAGTGTTGAGGGAGTGTGTGTGTGTGAGTGACACTGGGCTGAGGGTCAGTGTTGAGGGAGTGTGTGTGTGGGAGAGACACTGGGCTGAGGGTCAGTATTGAGGAAGTGTGTGGGAATGACACTGGGCTGAGGGTCAGTGTTGAGGGAGAGTGTGTTCATAGTGACCCTGGGCTGAGGGTCAGTGTTGAGGGAGTGTGTGTGGGAGAGACACTGGGCTGAGGGTCAGTGTTGAGCGAACGTGTGTCCAAAGTGACACTGGGCTGAGGGTCAGTATTGAGGGAGTGTGTGTTGGAGTGACACTGGGTTTGAGGGTCAGTATTTAGGGAGTGTGTGTCCATGGTGTCCCTGGGCTGAGGGACGGTGTTGAGGCAGTCTGTCCATAGTGACACTGGGCAGAGGGTCAGTGTTTAGGGAGTGTGTGTGGGAGTGACACTGGGCTGATGGTCAGTGCTGAGGGAGTGTGTGTGGGAGTGACAATGGGCTGAGGGTCAGTGCTGAGGGAGTGGGTGGGTGTAAGTGACACTGGTCTGAGGGTCAGTGTTGAGGGAGTGTGTGTGGGAGTGACACTGGGCTGAGGGTCAGTGTTGAGGGAGTGGGTGTGTGTCAATGACACTAGGCTGAGGGTCAGTGTTGAGGGAGTGTGTGTGGGATTGAGACATGGCTGAGGGTCAGTTTTGAGGGAGTGTGTGTGGGATTGAGACTTGGCTGAGGGTCAGTGTTGAGGGAGTGTGTGTGGGATTGAGACTTGGCTGAGGGTCAGTGTTGAGGGAGTGTGTGTGGGAGTGAGACTGGGCTGAGGGTCAGTGTTGAGGGAGTGTGTGTGGGAGTGACACTGGGCTGAGGGTCAGTCTTGAGGGAGTGTGTTCATAGTGACACTGGGCTGAGGGTTAGTGTTGAGGGAGTGTGTGTCCATAGTGACACTGGGCTGAGGGTTAGTGTTGAGGGAGTCTGTCTATAGTGACACTGGGCTGAGGGTCAGTGTTGAGGGAGTGTGGGTGGGAGTGACACTGGGCTGAGGGTCAGTGTTGAGGGAGTGTGTGTGGGAGTGACACTGGGCTGAGGGTCAGTGTGGAGGGAGTGTGTGTAGGATTGACACTGAGCTGAGGGACAGTGTTGAGGGAGTGTGCGTGGGATTGAAACTGGGCTGAGGGTCAGTGTTGAGGGAGTGTGTGTGGGAGTGACACTGGGCTGAGGGTCAGTGTTGAGGGAGTGTGTTTGGGAGTGACACTGGGCTGAGGGTCAGTATTGAGGGAGTGTGTGTGTGGGAGTGACACTGGGCTGAGGGTCAGTGTGGAGGGAGTGTGTGTGTGGGAGTGACACTGGGCTGAGGGACAGTGTTGAGGGAGTGTGTGTGGGACTGACACTGGGCTGAGGGTCAGTGTTGAGGGAGTGTGTGTGGGATTGAGACTGGGCTGAGGGTCAGTGTTGAGGGATTGTGTCCATCGTGACACTGGGCTGAGGGTCAGTGTTGAGGGAGTGTGTGTGGGAGTGACACTGGGCTGAGGGTCAGTTTTGAGGGAGTGTGTGTGGGAGTGACACTGGGCTGAGGGTCAGTGTTGAGGGAGTGTGTGTGTGGGTGTGACACTGGGCTGAGAGTCAGCGTGGAGGGAGTGTGTGTAGGATTGACACCGGGCTGAGGGTAAGTGTTGAGGGAGTATGTGTGTGGGAGTGACACTGGGCTGAGGGTCAGTGTGGAGGGAGTGTCTGTGGGATTGACTCTGGGCTGAGGGTTAGTGTTGAGGGAGAGTGTATGTGGGAGTGACACTGGGCTGAGGGTCAGTTTTGAGGGAGTGTGTGTGGGGGAGTGACACTGGGCTGAGGGTCAGTGTTGAGGGACTGTGTGTGGGAGTGACACCGGGCTGAGGGTAAGTGTTGAGGGAGTATGTGTGTGGGAGTGACACTGGGCTGAGGGTCAGTGTGGAGGGAGTGTGTGTGTGGGAGTGACACTGTGCTGAGGGTCAGTGTGGAGGGAGTGTGTGTAGGATTGACACTGGGCTGAGGGACAGTGTTGAAGGAGTGTGTGTGGGAGTGACACTGGGCAGAGGGTCAGTGTTGAGGGAGTGTGTCCATAGTGACACTGGGCTAAGGGCCAGTGTTGAGGGAGTGTGTGTGGGATTGACACTGGGCTGAGGGTCAGTGTTGAGGGAGTGTGGGTGGGAGTGACACTGGGCTGAGGGTCAGTGTTGAGGGAGTGTGTGTGGGAGTGACACTGGGCTGAGGGTCAGTGTGGAGGGAGTGTGTGTAGGATTGACACTGAGCTGAGGGACAGTGTTGAGGGAGTGTGCGTGGGATTTAAACTGGGCTGAGGGTCAGTGTTGAGGGAGTGTGTGTGGGAGTGACACTGGGCTGAGGGTCAGTATTGAGGGAGTGTGTGTGTGGGAGTGACACTGGGCTGAGGGTCAGTGTGGAGAGAGTGTGTGTGTGGGAGTGACACTGGGCTGAGGGACAGTGTTGAGGGAGTGTGTGTGGGACTGACACTGGGCTGAGGGTCAGTGTTGAGGGAGTGTGTGTGGGACTGACACTGGGCTGAGGGTCAGTGTTGAGGGATTGTGTCCATCGTGACACTGGGCTGAGGGTCAGTGTTGAGGGAGTGTGTGTGGGAGTGACAATCGGCTGAGGGTCAGTTTTGAGGGAGTGTGTGTGTGTGGGAATGACACTGGGCCGAGGGTCAGTGTTGAGGTAGTGTGTGTGGGAGTGACACTGGGCTGAGGGTCAGTGTTGAGGGAGTGTGTGTGTGGGTGTGACACTGGGCTGAGAGTCAGCGTGGAGGGAGTGTGTGTAGGATTGACACCGGGCTGAGGGTAAGTGTTGAGGGAGTATGTGTGTGGGAGTGACACTGGGCTGAGGGTCAGTGTGGAGGGAGTGTCTGTGGGATTGACTCTGGGCTGAGGGTTAGTGTTGAGGGAGAGTGTATGTGGGAGTGACACTGGGCTGAGGGTCAGTTTTGAGGGAGTGTGTGTGGGGGAGTGACACTGGGCTGAGGGTCAGTGTTGAGGGACTGTGTGTGGGAGTGACACCGGGCTGAGGGTAAGTGTTGAGGGAGTGTGTGTGGGAGTGACACTGGGCTGAGGGTCAGTGTGGAGGGAGTGTGTGTGTGGGAGTGACACTGTGCTGAGGGTCAGTGTGGAGGGAGTGTGTGTAGGATTGACACTGGGCTGAGGGACAGTGTTGAAGGAGTGTGTGTGGGAGTGACACTGGGCAGAGGGTCAGTGTTGAGGGAGTGTGTCCATAGTGACACTGGGCTAAGGGCCAGTGTTGAGGGAGTGTGTGTGTGGGAGTGACACTCGGCTGAGGGACAGTGTTGAGGGTGTGTGTTCATCGTGACGTTGGCTGAGGGTCACTGTTGAGGGAGTGTGTGTGGGAGTGACACTGATCTGAAGGTCAGTGTTGAGGGAGTCTGCGTTCAAAGTGACCATGGGCTGAGGGACAGTGTTGAGGGAGTGTGTGTCCATCGTGACACTGGCCTGAGGGTCAGTGTTGATGGAGTGTGTGTTCATAGTGACCCTGGGCTGAGGGTCAGTGTTGAGAGAATGTGTGTCCATAGTGACACGAGGCTGAGGGTCAGTGTTGAGGGAGTGTGTGTCTGGGCGTGACGCTGGACTGAGGGTCAGTGTTGACGAAGTGACCCTTGGCTGAGGGTCAGTGTTGAGGGAGAGTGTGTTCATAGTGACCCTGGGCTGAGTGTCCGTGTTGAGGGAGTGTGTATTGGAGTGACACTGGGTTTGAGGGTCAGTGTTGAGGGAGTGTGTGTCCATAGTGAGACTGGGCTGAGGGTCAGTGTTGAGGGAGTGTGTATTGAAGTGACACTGGGTTTGAGGGTCAGTGTTGAGGGAGTGTGTGTCCATAGTGACACTGGGCTGAGGGTCATTGTAGAGGGAGTGTGTGTCCATAGTGACACTAGGCTGAGGGTCAGTGTTGAGGGAGTGTGTCCACAGTGACACTGGGCTGAGGGTCAGTGTTGAGGGAGTGTGTGTGTGGGACTGACACTGGGCTGAGGGTCAGTGTTGAGGGAATGTGTGTGTATCAGTGACACTGGGCTGAGGGACAGTGTTGAGGGATTGTGTCCATAGTGACAATGGGCTGAGGGTCAGTGTTGAGGGAGTGTGTGTGTGGGACTGACACTGGGCTGAGGGTCAGTGTTGAGGGAGTGTGTGTGGGATTGAGACTGGGCTGAGGGTCAGTGTTGAGGGATTGTGTCCATCGTGACACTGGGCTGAGGGTCAGTGTTGAGGGAGTGTGTGTGTCAGTGACACTGGGCTGAGGGTCAGTGTTGAGGGAGTGTGTGTGGGAGTGACACTGGGCTGAGGGTCAGTGTTGAGGGAGTGTGTGTGGGAGTGAACTGGGCTGAGGGTCAGTGTTGAGGGAATGTGTGTGTCGGAGTGACACTGGGCTGAGGGTCAGTGTTGAGGGAGTTTGTGTGGGAGTGACACTGGTCTGAGGGTCAGTGTTGAGGGAGTTTGTGTCCACAGTGACACTGTGCTGAGGGTCAGTGTCGAGGGAGTGTGTGTGGGAGTGACACTGGGCTGAGGGTCAGTATTGAGGGAGTGTGTGTGTGGGAGTGACACTGGGCTGAGGGTCAGTGTGGAGGGAGTGTGTGTGGGAGTGACACTGGGCTGAGGGTCAGTGTTGAGGGAGTGTGTGTGGGAGTGACACTGGGCAGAGGGTCAGTGTTGAGGGAGTGTGTCCATAGTGACACAGGGCTAAGGGTCAGTTTTGAGGGAGTGTGTCTGGGATTGAGACTTGTCTGAGGGTCAGTGTTGAGGGAGTGTGTGTGTGGGAGTGACACTGGGCTGAGGGTCAGTGTTAAGGGAGTGTGTGTGGGATTGAGACTGGGCTGAGGGTCAGTTTTGAGGGACTGTGTGTGTGGGAGTGACACTGGGCTGAGGGTCAGTGTTGAGGGAGTGTGTGTGGGAGTGACAATCGGCTGAGGGTCAGTTTTGAGGGAGTGTGTGTGTGTGGGAGTGACACTGGGCCGAGGGTCAGTGTTGAGGTAGTGTGTGTGGGAGTGACACTGGGCTGAGGGTCAGTGTTGAGGGACTGTGTTTGGGAGTGACACTGGGCTGAGTGTTAGTGTTGAGTGAGTGTGTGTGGGATTGACACTGGGCTGAGGGTTAGTGTTGAGGGAGAGTGTATGTGGGAGTGACACTGGGCTGAGGGTCAGTTTTGAGGGAGTGTGTGTGTGGGAGTGACACTGGGCTGAGGGTAAGTGTTGAGGGAGTATGTGTGTGGAAGTGACACTGGGCTGAGGGTCAGTGTGGAGGGAGTGTGTGTAGGATTGAAACTGAGCTGAGGGACAGTGTTGAGGGAGTGTGCGTGGGATTGAAACTGGGCTGAGGGTCAGTGTTGAGGGAGTGTGTGTGGGAGTGACACTGGGCTGAGGGTCAGTGTTGAGGGAGTGTGTTTGGGAGTGACACTGGGCTGAGGGTCAGTATTGAGGGAGTGTGTGTGTGGGAGTGACACTGGGCTGAGGGTCAGTGTTGAGGGAGTGTGTGTGGGAGTGACACTGGGCTGAGGGTCAGTGTTGAGGGAGTGTGTGTGGGAGTGACACTGGGCTGAGGGTCAGTGTTGAGGGAGTGTGTCCATAGTGACACTGGGCTAAGGGCCAGTGTTGAGGGAGTGTGTGTGGGATTGAGACTGGGCTGAGGGTCAGTGTTGAGGGAGTGTGTTCATCGTGACGTTGGCTGAGGGTCACTGTTGAGGGAGTGTGTGTGGGAGTGACACTGATCTGAAGGTCAGTGTTGAGGGAGTGCGTCCATATTGACAATGGGCTGACGGTCAGTATTGAGGGAGTGTGTTCATAGTGACACTGGGGTGAGGGTCAGTGTTGAGGGAGTGTGTATTGGTGTGGCACTGGGTTTGAGGGTCAGTGTTGAGGGAGTGTGTGTCCATAGTGACACTGGGCTGAGGGTCAGTGTTGAGGGAGTGTGTATTGGAGTGGCACTGGGTTTCAGGGTCAGTGTTGAGGGAGTGTGTGTCCATAGTGACACTGGGCTGAGGGTCATTGTAGAGGGAGTGTGTGTTCATAGTGACATTGGGTTTGAGGGTCAGTGTTGAGGGAGTGTGTGTGTGGGAGTGACACTAGGCTGAGGGTCAGTGTTGAGGGAGTGTGTGTTCATAGTGACACTGGGCTGAGGGTCAGTGTTGAGGGAGTGCGTGTGTGGGAGTGACACTGGGCTGAGGGTCAGTGTGGAGGGAGTGTGTGTGGGAGTGACACTGGGCTGAGGGTCAGTGTTGAGGGAGTGTGTGTGGGAGTGACACTGGGCAGAGGGTCAGTGTTGAGGGAGTGTGTCCATAGTGACACAGGGCTAAGGGTCAGTTTTGAGGGAGTGTGTCTGGGATTGAGACTTGTCTGAGGGTCAGTGTTGAAGGAGTGTGTGTGTGGGAGTGACACTGGGCTGAGGGTCAGTGTTAAGGGAGTGTGTGTGGGATTGAGACTGGGCTGAGGGTCAGTTTTGAGGGACTGTGTGTGTGGGAGTGACACTGGGCTGAGGGTCAGTGTTGAGGGAGTGTGTGTGGGAGTGACAATCGGCTGAGGGTCAGTTTTGAGGGAGTGTGTGTGTGTGGGAGTGACACTGGGCCGAGGGTCAGTGTTGAGGTAGTGTGTGTGGGAGTGACACTGGGCTGAGGGTCAGTGTTGAGGGACTGTGTTTGGGAGTGACACTGGGCTGAGTGTTAGTGTTGAGTGAGTGTGTGTGGGATTGACACTGGGCTGAGGGTTAGTGTTGAGGGAGAGTGTATGTGGGAGTGACACTGGGCTGAGGGTCAGTTTTGAGGGAGTGTGTGTGTGGGAGTGACACTGGGCTGAGGGTAAGTGTTGAGGGAGTATGTGTGTGGAAGTGACACTGGGCTGAGGGTCAGTGTGGAGGGAGTGTGTGTAGGATTGACACTGAGCTGAGGGACAGTGTTGAGGGAGTGTGCGTGGGATTGAAACTGGGCTGAGGGTCAGTGTTGAGGGAGTGTGTGTGGGAGTGACACTGGGCTGAGGGTCAGTGTTGAGGGAGTGTGTTTGGGAGTGACACTGGGCTGAGGGTCAGTATTGAGGGAGTGTGTGTGTGGGAGTGACACTGGGCTGAGGGTCAGTGTTGAGGGAGTGTGTGTGGGAGTGACACTGGGCTGAGGGTCAGTGTTGAGGGAGTGTGTGTGGGAGTGACACTGGGCTGAGGGTCAGTGTTGAGGGAGTGTGTCCATAGTGACACTGGGCTAAGGGCCAGTGTTGAGGGAGTGTGTGTGGGATTGAGACTGGGCTGAGGGTCAGTGTTGAGGGAGTGTGTTCATCGTGACGTTGGCTGAGGGTCACTGTTGAGGGAGTGTGTGTGGGAGTGACACTGATCTGAAGGTCAGTGTTGAGGGAGTGCGTCCATATTGACAATGGGCTGACGGTCAGTATTGAGGGAGTGTGTTCATAGTGACACTGGGGTGAGGGTCAGTGTTGAGGGAGTGTGTATTGGTGTGGCACTGGGTTTGAGGGTCAGTGTTGAGGGAGTGTGTGTCCATAGTGACACTGGGCTGAGGGTCAGTGTTGAGGGAGTGTGTATTGGAGTGGCACTGGGTTTCAGGGTCAGTGTTGAGGGAGTGTGTGTCCATAGTGACACTGGGCTGAGGGTCATTGTAGAGGGAGTGTGTGTTCATAGTGACATTGGGTTTGAGGGTCAGTGTTGAGGGAGTGTGTGTGTGGGAGTGACACTAGGCTGAGGGTCAGTGTTGAGGGAGTGTGTGTTCATAGTGACACTGGGCTGAGGGTCAGTGTTGAGGGAGTGCGTCCATAGTGACACTGGGCTAAGGGCCAGTGTTGAGGGAGTGTGTGTGTGGGAGTGACACTCGGCTGAGGGACAGTGTTGAGGGTGTGTGTTCATCGTGACGTTGGCTGAGGGTCACTGTTGAGGGAGTGTGTGTGGGAGTGACACTGATCTGAAGGTCAGTGTTGAGGGAGTCTGCGTTCAAAGTGACCATGGGCTGAGGGACAGTGTTGAGGGAGTGTGTGTCCATCGTGACACTGGCCTGAGGGTCAGTGTTGATGGAGTGTGTGTTCATAGTGACCCTGGGCTGAGGGTCAGTGTTGAGAGAATGTGTGTCCATAGTGACACGAGGCTGAGGGTCAGTGTTGAGGGAGTGTGTGTCTGGGCGTGACGCTGGACTGAGGGTCAGTGTTGACGAAGTGACCCTTGGCTGAGGGTCAGTGTTGAGGGAGAGTGTGTTCATAGTGACCCTGGGCTGAGTGTCCGTGTTGAGGGAGTGTGTATTGGAGTGACACTGGGTTTGAGGGTCAGTGTTGAGGGAGTGTGTGTCCATAGTGAGACTGGGCTGAGGGTCAGTGTTGAGGGAGTGTGTATTGAAGTGACACTGGGTTTGAGGGTCAGTGTTGAGGGAGTGTGTGTCCATAGTGACACTGGGCTGAGGGTCATTGTAGAGGGAGTGTGTGTCCATAGTGACACTAGGCTGAGGGTCAGTGTTGAGGGAGTGTGTCCACAGTGACACTGGGCTGAGGGTCAGTGTTGAGGGAGTGTGTGTGTGGGACTGACACTGGGCTGAGGGTCAGTGTTGAGGGAATGTGTGTGTATCAGTGACACTGGGCTGAGGGACAGTGTTGAGGGATTGTGTCCATAGTGACAATGGGCTGAGGGTCAGTGTTGAGGGAGTGTGTGTGTGGGACTGACACTGGGCTGAGGGTCAGTGTTGAGGGAGTGTGTGTGGGATTGAGACTGGGCTGAGGGTCAGTGTTGAGGGATTGTGTCCATCGTGACACTGGGCTGAGGGTCAGTGTTGAGGGAGTGTGTGTGTCAGTGACACTGGGCTGAGGGTCAGTGTTGAGGGAGTGTGTGTGGGAGTGACACTGGGCTGAGGGTCAGTGTTGAGGGAGTGTGTGTGGGAGTGAACTGGGCTGAGGGTCAGTGTTGAGGGAATGTGTGTGTCGGAGTGACACTGGGCTGAGGGTCAGTGTTGAGGGAGTTTGTGTGGGAGTGACACTGGTCTGAGGGTCAGTGTTGAGGGAGTTTGTGTCCACAGTGACACTGTGCTGAGGGTCAGTGTCGAGGGAGTGTGTGTGGGAGTGACACTGGGCTGAGGGTCAGTATTGAGGGAGTGTGTGTGTGGGAGTGACACTGGGCTGAGGGTCAGTGTGGAGGGAGTGTGTGTGGGAGTGACACTGGGCTGAGGGTCAGTGTTGAGGGAGTGTGTGTGGGAGTGACACTGGGCAGAGGGTCAGTGTTGAGGGAGTGTGTCCATAGTGACACAGGGCTAAGGGTCAGTTTTGAGGGAGTGTGTCTGGGATTGAGACTTGTCTGAGGGTCAGTGTTGAGGGAGTGTGTGTGTGGGAGTGACACTGGGCTGAGGGTCAGTGTTAAGGGAGTGTGTGTGGGATTGAGACTGGGCTGAGGGTCAGTTTTGAGGGACTGTGTGTGTGGGAGTGACACTGGGCTGAGGGTCAGTGTTGAGGGAGTGTGTGTGGGAGTGACAATCGGCTGAGGGTCAGTTTTGAGGGAGTGTGTGTGTGTGGGAGTGACACTGGGCCGAGGGTCAGTGTTGAGGTAGTGTGTGTGGGAGTGACACTGGGCTGAGGGTCAGTGTTGAGGGACTGTGTTTGGGAGTGACACTGGGCTGAGTGTTAGTGTTGAGTGAGTGTGTGTGGGATTGACACTGGGCTGAGGGTTAGTGTTGAGGGAGAGTGTATGTGGGAGTGACACTGGGCTGAGGGTCAGTTTTGAGGGAGTGTGTGTGTGGGAGTGACACTGGGCTGAGGGTAAGTGTTGAGGGAGTATGTGTGTGGAAGTGACACTGGGCTGAGGGTCAGTGTGGAGGGAGTGTGTGTAGGATTGACACTGAGCTGAGGGACAGTGTTGAGGGAGTGTGCGTGGGATTGAAACTGGGCTGAGGGTCAGTGTTGAGGGAGTGTGTGTGGGAGTGACACTGGGCTGAGGGTCAGTGTTGAGGGAGTGTGTTTGGGAGTGACACTGGGCTGAGGGTCAGTATTGAGGGAGTGTGTGTGTGGGAGTGACACTGGGCTGAGGGTCAGTGTTGAGGGAGTGTGTGTGGGAGTGACACTGGGCTGAGGGTCAGTGTTGAGGGAGTGTGTGTGGGAGTGACACTGGGCTGAGGGTCAGTGTTGAGGGAGTGTGTCCATAGTGACACTGGGCTAAGGGCCAGTGTTGAGGGAGTGTGTGTGGGATTGAGACTGGGCTGAGGGTCAGTGTTGAGGGAGTGTGTTCATCGTGACGTTGGCTGAGGGTCACTGTTGAGGGAGTGTGTGTGGGAGTGACACTGATCTGAAGGTCAGTGTTGAGGGAGTGCGTCCATATTGACAATGGGCTGACGGTCAGTATTGAGGGAGTGTGTTCATAGTGACACTGGGGTGAGGGTCAGTGTTGAGGGAGTGTGTATTGGTGTGGCACTGGGTTTGAGGGTCAGTGTTGAGGGAGTGTGTGTCCATAGTGACACTGGGCTGAGGGTCAGTGTTGAGGGAGTGTGTATTGGAGTGGCACTGGGTTTCAGGGTCAGTGTTGAGGGAGTGTGTGTCCATAGTGACACTGGGCTGAGGGTCATTGTAGAGGGAGTGTGTGTTCATAGTGACATTGGGTTTGAGGGTCAGTGTTGAGGGAGTGTGTGTGTGGGAGTGACACTAGGCTGAGGGTCAGTGTTGAGGGAGTGTGTGTTCATAGTGACACTGGGCTGAGGGTCAGTGTTGAGGGAGTGCGTGTGTGGGAGTGACACTGGGCTGAGGGTCAGTGTGGAGGGAGTGTGTGTGGGAGTGACACTGGGCTGAGGGTCAGTGTTGAGGGAGTGTGTGTGGGAGTGACACTGGGCAGAGGGTCAGTGTTGAGGGAGTGTGTCCATAGTGACACAGGGCTAAGGGTCAGTTTTGAGGGAGTGTGTCTGGGATTGAGACTTGTCTGAGGGTCAGTGTTGAGGGAGTGTGTGTGTGGGAGTGACACTGGGCTGAGGGTCAGTGTTAAGGGAGTGTGTGTGGGATTGAGACTGGGCTGAGGGTCAGTTTTGAGGGACTGTGTGTGTGGGAGTGACACTGGGCTGAGGGTCAGTGTTGAGGGAGTGTGTGTGGGAGTGACAATCGGCTGAGGGTCAGTTTTGAGGGAGTGTGTGTGTGTGGGAGTGACACTGGGCCGAGGGTCAGTGTTGAGGTAGTGTGTGTGGGAGTGACACTGGGCTGAGGGTCAGTGTTGAGGGACTGTGTTTGGGAGTGACACTGGGCTGAGTGTTAGTGTTGAGTGAGTGTGTGTGGGATTGACACTGGGCTGAGGGTTAGTGTTGAGGGAGAGTGTATGTGGGAGTGACACTGGGCTGAGGGTCAGTTTTGAGGGAGTGTGTGTGTGGGAGTGACACTGGGCTGAGGGTAAGTGTTGAGGGAGTATGTGTGTGGAAGTGACACTGGGCTGAGGGTCAGTGTGGAGGGAGTGTGTGTAGGATTGACACTGAGCTGAGGGACAGTGTTGAGGGAGTGTGCGTGGGATTGAAACTGGGCTGAGGGTCAGTGTTGAGGGAGTGTGTGTGGGAGTGACACTGGGCTGAGGGTCAGTGTTGAGGGAGTGTGTTTGGGAGTGACACTGGGCTGAGGGTCAGTATTGAGGGAGTGTGTGTGTGGGAGTGACACTGGGCTGAGGGTCAGTGTTGAGGGAGTGTGTGTGGGAGTGACACTGGGCTGAGGGTCAGTGTTGAGGGAGTGTGTGTGGGAGTGACACTGGGCTGAGGGTCAGTGTTGAGGGAGTGTGTCCATAGTGACACTGGGCTAAGGGCCAGTGTTGAGGGAGTGTGTGTGGGATTGAGACTGGGCTGAGGGTCAGTGTTGAGGGAGTGTGTTCATCGTGACGTTGGCTGAGGGTCACTGTTGAGGGAGTGTGTGTGGGAGTGACACTGATCTGAAGGTCAGTGTTGAGGGAGTGCGTCCATATTGACAATGGGCTGACGGTCAGTATTGAGGGAGTGTGTTCATAGTGACACTGGGGTGAGGGTCAGTGTTGAGGGAGTGTGTATTGGTGTGGCACTGGGTTTGAGGGTCAGTGTTGAGGGAGTGTGTGTCCATAGTGACACTGGGCTGAGGGTCAGTGTTGAGGGAGTGTGTATTGGAGTGGCACTGGGTTTCAGGGTCAGTGTTGAGGGAGTGTGTGTCCATAGTGACACTGGGCTGAGGGTCATTGTAGAGGGAGTGTGTGTTCATAGTGACATTGGGTTTGAGGGTCAGTGTTGAGGGAGTGTGTGTGTGGGAGTGACACTAGGCTGAGGGTCAGTGTTGAGGGAGTGTGTGTTCATAGTGACACTGGGCTGAGGGTCAGTGTTGAGGGAGTGCGTCCATAGTGACACTAGGCTGAGGGTCAGTGTTGAGGGAGTGTGTGTTCATAGTGACACTGGGCTGAGGGTCAGCATTGAGGGAGTGTGTCTATCGTGACAATGGGCTGAGGGTCAGTGTTGAGGGAGTGTGTCCATAGTGGCACTGGTCTGAGGGTCAGTGTTGAGGGAGTGTGTGTTCAAAGTGACCATGGGCTGAGGGACAGTGTTGTGGGAGTGTGCGTTCATAGTGACACTGGGCTGAGGGTCAGTGTTGAGGGAGTGTGTGTCCATCGTGACACTGGCCTGAGGGTCAGTGTTGATGGAGTGTGTGTTCATAGTGACCCTGGGCTGAGGGTCAGTGTTGAGGGAGTGTGTGTCCATCGTGACACTGGGCTGAGGGTCAGTGTTGAGAGAATGTGTGTCCATAGTGACACGAGGCTGAGGATCAGTGTTGAGGGAGTGTGTCCAGAGTGACACTGGGCTGAGGGTCAGTGTTGAGGGAGTGTGCCCATAGTGACACTGGTCTGAGGGTCAGTGTTGAGGGAGTGTGTGTATCAGTGACACTGGGCTGAGGGACAGTGTTGAGGGAGTGTGTACATCGTGACAATGGGCTGAGGGTCAGTGTTGAGGGAGTGTGTGTATGGGACTGACACTGGGCTGAGGGTCAGTGTTGAGGGAGAGTGTCCATCGTGACACTGGGCTGAGGGTCAGTGTTGAGGGAAAGTGTGTGTGGGAGTGACACTGGGCTGAGGGTCAGTGTTGAGGGAGTTTGTGTGGGAGTGACACTGGGCTGAGGGTCAGTGATGAGGGAGTGTGTGTGTGGGACTGACACTGGGCTGAGGGTCAGTGTTGAGGGAGTTTGTGTCCACAGTGACACTGGGCTGAGGGTCAGTGTCGAGGGAGTGTGTGTGGGAGTGACACTGGGCTGAGGGCCAGTGTTGAGGGAGTGGGTGTTAGTCAGTGACACTGGTCTGAGGGTCAGTGTTGAGGGAGTGTGTGTGGGAGTGACACTGGGCTGAGGGTCAGTGTTGAGGGAGTGTGTGTGGGAGTGACACTGGGCTGAGGGTCAGTGTCGAGGGAGTGTATGTGGGAGTGACACCGGGCTGAGGGCCAGTGTTGAGGGAGTGGGTGTTAGTCAGTGACACTGGTCTGAGGGTCAGTGTTGAGGAAGTGTGCGTGGGATTGACACTGGGCTGAGGGTCAGTGTCGAGGGAGTGTGTGTGGGAGTGACACTGGGCTGAGGGCCAGTGTTGAGGGAGTGGATGTTAGTCAGTGACACTGGTCTGAGGTTCAGTGTTGAGGGAGTGTGTGTGGGAGTGACACTGGGCTGAGGGTCAGTGTTGAGGGAGTATGTGTGGGAGTGACACTGGGCTGAGGGTCAGTGTCGAGGGAGTGTGTGTGGGAGTGACACCGGGCTGAGGGCCAGTGTTGAGGGAAAGTGTGTGTGGGAGTGACACTGGGCTGAGGGTCAGTGTTGAGGGAGTTTGTGTGGGAGTGACACTGGGCTGAGGGTCAGTGATGAGGGAGTGTGTGTGTGGGACTGACACTGGGCTGAGGGTCAGTGTTGAGGGAGTTTGTGTCCACAGTGACACTGGGCTGAGGGTCAGTGTCGAGGGAGTGTGTGTGGGAGTGACACTGGGCTGAGGGCCAGTGTTGAGGGAGTGGGTGTTAGTCAGTGACACTGGTCTGAGGGTCAGTGTTGAGGGAGTGTGTGTATGGGACTGACACTGGGCTGAGGGTCAGTGTTGAGGGAGTGTGTGTGTGGGACTGACACTGGGCTGAGGGTCAGTGTTGAGGGAGAGTGTCCATCGTGACACTGGGCTGAGGGTCAGTGTTGAGGGAAAGTGTGTGTGGGAGTGACACTGGGCTGAGGGTCAGTGTTGAGGGAGTTTGTGTGGGAGTGACACTGGGCTGAGGGTCAGTGATGAGGGAGTGTGTGTGTGGGACTGACACTGGGCTGAGGGTCAGTGTTGAGGGAGTTTGTGTCCACAGTGACACTGGGCTGAGGGTCAGTGTCGAGGGAGTGTGTGTGGGAGTGACACTGGGCTGAGGGCCAGTGTTGAGGGAGTGGGTGTTAGTCAGTGACACTGGTCTGAGGGACAGTGTTGAGGGAGTGTGTGTGGGAGTGACACTGGGCTGAGGGTCAGTGTTGAGGGAGTGTATGTGGGAGTGACACTGGGCTGAGGGCCAGTGTTGAGGGAGTGGGTGTTAGTCAGTGACACTGGTCTGAGGGTCAGTGTTGAGGAAGTGTGCGTGGGATTGACACTGGGCTGAGGGTCAGTGTCGAGGGAGTGTGTGTGGGAGTGACACTGGGCTGAGGGCCAGTGTTGAGGGAGTGGATGTTAGTCAGTGACACTGGTCTGAGGTTCAGTGTTGAGGGAGTGTGTGTGGGAGTGACACCGGGCTGAGGGCCAGTGTTGAGAGAGTGGGTGTTAGTCAGTGACACTGGTCTGAGGGTCAGTGTTGAGGGAGTGTGTGTGGGAGTGACACTGGGCTGAGGGTCAGTGTTGAGGGAGTGTGTGTGGGAGTGACACTGGGCTGAGGGCCAGTGTTGAGGGAGTGGGTGTTAGTCAGTGACACTGGTCTGAGGATCTGTGTTGAGGGAGTGTGTGTGGGAGTGACACTGGGCTGAGGGTCAGTGTTGAGGGAGTGTGTGTGGGATTGAGACTGGGCTGAGGGTCAGTGTTGAGGGAGAGTGTCCATCGTGACACTGGGCTGAGGGTCAGTGTTGAGGGAGTGTGTGTGGGATTGACACTGGGCTGAGGGACAGTGTTGAGGGAGTGTGTCCATCGTGACACTGGGCTGAGGGTCAGTGTTAAGGGAGTGTGTGTCCATAGTGACACTGGGCTGAGGGTCATTGTAGAGGGAGTGTGTATTCATAGTGACACTGGGATGAGGGTCAATGTTGAGGGAGTGTGTGTCCATAGTGACACTGGGCTGAGGGTCAGTGTTGAGGGAGTGTGTATTGGAGTGACACTGGGTTTGAGGATCAGTATTGAGGGAGTGTGTCCATAGTGGCACTGGTCTGAGGGTCAGTGTTGAGGGAGTGTGTGTGTTCAAAGTGACCATGGGCTGAGGGACAGTGTTGTGGGAGTGTGCGTTCATAGTGACACTGGGCTGAGGGTCAGTGTTGAGGGAGTGTGTGTTCATAGTGACCCTGGGCTGAGGGTCAGTGTTGAGGGAGTGTGTTTCCATCGTGACACTGGGCTGAGGGTCAGTGTTGAGAGAATGTGTGTGGGAGTGACACTGGGCTGAAGGTCAGTGTTGAGGGAGTGTGTGTCCATAGTGACACGAGGCTGAGGGTCAGTGTTGAGGGAGTGTGTGTCTGGGCGTGACGCTGGACTGAGGGTCAGTGTTGACGAAGTGACCCTTGGCTAAGGGTCAGTGTTGAGGGAGAGTGTGTTCATAGTGACCCTTGGCTGAGGTCAGTGTTGAGGGAGTGTGTATTGGAGTGACACTTGGTTTGAGGGTCAGTGTTGAGGGAGTGTGTATCCATAGTGAGACTGGGCTGAGGGTCAGTGTTGAGGGAGTGTGTATTGGAGTGACACTGGGTTTGAGGGTCAGTGTTGAGGGAGTGTGTGTCCATAGTGACACTGGGCTGAGGGTCATTGTAGAGGGAGTGTGTGTCCATAGTGACACTAGGCTGAGGGTCAGTGTTGAGGGAGTGTGCCCATAGTGACACTAGGCTGAGGGTCAGTATTGAGGGAGTTTGTCCATAGTGACACTGGTCTGAGGGTCAGTGTTGAGGGTTTGTGTGTATCAGTGACACTGGGCTGAGGGTCAGTGTTGAGGGATTGTGTCCATAGTGACAATGGGCTGAGGGTCAGTGTTGAGGGAGTGTGCCCATAGTGACACTGGTCTGAGGGTCTGTGTTGAGGGAGTGTGTGTATCAGTGACACTGGGCTGAGGGTCAGTGTTGAGGGATTGTGTCCATAGTGACAATGGGCTGAGGGTCAGTGTTGAGGGAGTGTGTGTGTGGGACTGACACTGGGCTGAGGGTCAGTGTTGAGGGAGTTTGTGTCCACAGTGACACTGGGCTGAGGGTCAGTGTTGAGGGAGTGTGTGTGTGGGACTGACACTGGGCTGAGGGTCAGTGTTGAGGGAATGTGTGTGTGGGAGTGACACTGGGCTGAGGGTCAGTGTTGAGGGAGTTTGTGTGGGAGTGACACTGGGCTGAGGGTCAGTGTTGAGGGAGTGTGTGTGTGGGACTGACACTGGGCTGAGGGTCAGTGTTGAGGGAGTTTGTGTCCACAGTGACACTGGGCTGAGGGTCAGTGTTGAGGGAGTGTGTGTGTGGGACTGACACTGGGCTGAGGGTCAGTGTTGAGGGAGTTTGTGTCCACAGTGACACTGGGCTGAGGGTCAGTGTTGAGGGAGTGTGTGTGTGGGACTGACACTGGGCTGAGGGTCAGGTTGAGGGAGTTTGTGTCCACAGTGACACTGGGCTGAGGGTCAGTGTTGAGGGAGTGTGTGTGGGAGTGACACTGGGCTAGTGGTTAGTGTCGAGGGAGTGTGTGTGGGAGTGACACTGGGCTGAGGGCCAGTGTTGAGGGAGTGGGTGTTAGTCAGTGACACTGGTCTGAGGGTCAGTGTTGAGGGAGTGTGTGTGTCAGTGACACTGGGCTGAGGGTCAGTGTTGAGGGAGAGTGTCCATCGTGACACTGGGCTGAGGGTCAGTGTTGAGGGAGTGTGTGTGGGATTGACACTGGGCTGAGGGACAGTGTTGAGGGAGTGTGTCCATCGTGACACTGGGCTGAGGGTCAGTGTTGAGGGAGTGTGTGTGGGATTGACACTGGGCTGAGGGACAGTGTTGAGGGAGTGTGTATTCATAGTGACACTGGGATGAGGGTCAATGTTGAGGGAGTGTGTGTCCATAGTGACACTGGGCTGAGGGTCAGTGTTGAGGGAGTGTGTATTGGAGTGACACTGGGTTTGAGGATTAGTGTTGAGGGAGTGTGTCCACAGTGACACTGGGGTGAGGGTCAGTGTGGAGGGAGTTTGTCCATAGTGACCCTGGGCTGAGGGTCAGCGTTGAGGGATTGTGTCCATAGTGACAATGGGCTGAGGGTCAGTGTTGAGGGAGTGTGTATTGGAGTGGCACTGGGTTTCAGGGTCAGTGTTGAGGGAGTGTGTGTCCATAGTGACATTGGGTTTGAGGGTCAGTGTTGAGGGAGTGTGTGTGTGGGAGTGACACTAGGCTGAGGGTCAGTGTTGAGGGAGTGTGTGTTCATAGTGACACTGGGCTGAGGGTCAGTGTTGAGGGAGTGCGTCCATAGTGACACTAGGCTGAGGGTCAGTGTTGAGGGAGTGTGTGTTCAAAGTGACCATGGGCTGAGGGACAGTGTTGTGGGAGTGTGCGTTCATAGTGACACTGGGCTGAGGGTCAGTGTTGAGGGAGTGTGTGTCCATCGTGACACTGGCCTGAGGGTCAGTGTTGATGGAGTGTGTGTTCATAGTGACCCTGGGCTGAGGGTCAGTGTTGAGGGAGTGTGTGTCCATCGTGACACTGGGCTGAGGGTCAGTGTTGAGAGAATGTGTGTCCATAGTGACACGAGGCTGAGGATCAGTGTTGAGGGAGTGTGTCCAGAGTGACACTGGGCTGAGGGTCAGTGTTGAGGGAGTGTGCCCATAGTGACACTGGGCTGAGGGTCAGTGTTGAGGGAGTGTGTGTATCAGTGACACTGGGCTGAGGGACAGTGTTGATGGAGTGTGTGTTCATAGTGACCCTGGGCTGAGGGTCAGTGTTGAGGGAGTGTGTGTCCATCGTGACACTGGGCTGAGGGTCAGTGTTGAGAGAATGTGTGTCCATAGTGACACGAGGCTGAGGATCAGTGTTGAGGGAGTGTGTCCAGAGTGACACTGGGCTGAGGGTCAGTGTTGAGGGAGTGTGTGTCCATCGTGACACTGGCCTGAGGGTCAGTGTTGATGGAGTGTGTGTTCATAGTGACCCTGGGCTGAGGGTCAGTGTTGAGGGAGTGTGTGTCCATCGTGACACTGGGCTGAGGGTCAGTGTTGAGAGAATTGTGTCCATAGTGACACGAGGCTGAGGATCAGTGTTGAGGGAGTGTGTCCAGAGTGACACTGGGCTGAGGGTCAGTGTTGAGGGAGTGTGCCCATAGTGACACTGGTCTGAGGGTCAGTGTTGAGGGAGTGTGTGTATCAGTGACACTGGGCTGAGGGACAGTGTTGAGGGATTGTGTCCATAGTGACAATGGGCTGAGGGTCAGTGTTGAGGGAGTGTGTATATGGGACTGACACTGGGCTGAGGGTCAGTGTTGAGGGAGTGTGTGTGTGGGACTGACACTGGGCTGAGGGTCAGTGTTGAGGGAGAGTGTCCATCGTGACACTGGGCTGAGGGTCAGTGTTGAGGGAAAGTGTGTGTGGGAGTGACACTGGGCTGAGGGTCAGTGTTGAGGGAGTTTGTGTGGGAGTGACACTGGGCTGAGGGTCAGTGATGAGGGAGTGTGTGTGTGGGACTGACACTGGGCTGAGGGTCAGTGTTGAGGGAGTTTGTGTCCACAGTGACACTGGGCTGAGGGTCAGTGTCGAGGGAGTGTGTGTGGGAGTGACACTGGGCTGAGGGCCAGTGTTGAGGGAGTGGGTGTTAGTCAGTGACACTGGTCTGAGGGTCAGTGTTGAGGGAGTGTGTGTGGGAGTGACACTGGGCTGAGGGTCAGTGTTGAGGGAGTGTGTGTGGGAGTGACACTGGGCTGAGGGTCAGTGTCGAGGGAGTGTATGTGGGAGTGACACCGGGCTGAGGGCCAGTGTTGAGGGAGTGGGTGTTAGTCAGTGACACTGGTCTGAGGGTCAGTGTTGAGGAAGTGTGCGTGGGATTGACACTGGGCTGAGGGTCAGTGTCGAGGGAGTGTGTGTGGGAGTGACACTGGGCTGAGGGTCAGTGTTGAGGGAGTGTGTGTGGGAGTGACACTGGGCTGAGGGTCAGTGTCGAGGGAGTGTGTGTGGGAGTGAGACCGGGCTGAGGGCCAGTGTTGAGAGAGTGGGTGTTAGTCAGTGACACTGGTCTGAGGGTCAGTGTTGAGGGAGTGTGTGTGGGAGTGACACTGGGCTGAGGGTCAGTGTTGAGGGAGTGTGTGTGGGAGTGACACTGGGCTGAGGGTCAGTGTTGAGGGAGTTTGTGTGGGAGTGACACTGGGCTGAGGGTCAGTGATGAGGGAGTGTGTGTGTGGGACTGACACTGGGCTGAGGGTCAGTGTTGAGGGAGTTTGTGTCCACAGTGACACTGGGCTGAGGGTCAGTGTCGAGGGAGTGTGTGTGGGAGTGACACTGGGCTGAGGGCCAGTGTTGAGGGAGTGGGTGTTAGTCAGTGACACTGGTCTGAGGGTCAGTGTTGAGGGAGTGTGTGTATGGGACTGACACTGGGCTGAGGGTCAGTGTTGAGGGAGTGTGTGTGTGGGACTGACACTGGGCTGAGGGTCAGTGTTGAGGGAGAGTGTCCATCGTGACACTGGGCTGAGGGTCAGTGTTGAGGGAAAGTGTGTGTGGGAGTGACACTGGGCTGAGGGTCAGTGTTGAGGGAGTTTGTGTGGGAGTGACACTGGGCTGAGGGTCAGTGATGAGGGAGTGTGTGTGTGGGACTGACACTGGGCTGAGGGTCAGTGTTGAGGGAGTTTGTGTCCACAGTGACACTGGGCTGAGGGTCAGTGTCGAGGGAGTGTGTGTGGGAGTGACACTGGGCTGAGGGCCAGTGTTGAGGGAGTGGGTGATAGTCAGTGACACTGGTCTGAGGGTCAGTGTTGAGGGAGTGTGTGTGGGAGTGACACTGGGCTGAGGGTCAGTGTTGAGGGAGTGTGTGTGGGAGTGACACTGGGCTGAGGGTCAGTGTCGAGGGAGTGTATGTGGGAGTGACACCGGGCTGAGGGCCAGTGTTGAGGGAGTGGGTGTTAGTCAGTGACACTGGTCTGAGGGTCAGTGTTGAGGAAGTGTGCGTGGGATTGACACTGGGCTGAGGGTCAGTGTCGAGGGAGTGCGTGTGGGAGTGACACTGGGCTGAGGGCCAGTGTTGAGGGAGTGGATGTTAGTCAGTGACACTGGTCTGAGGTTCAGTGTTGAGGGAGTGTGTGTGGGAGTGACACTGGGCTGAGGGTCAGTGTTGAGGGAGTGTGTGTGGGAGTGACACTGGGCTGAGGGTCAGTGTCGAGGGAGTGTGTGTGGGAGTGACACCGGGCTGAGGGCCAGTGTTGAGAGAGTGGGTGTTAGTCAGTGACACTGGTCTGAGGGTCAGTGTTGAGGGAGTGTGTGTGGGAGTGACACTGGGCTGAGGGTCAGTGTTGAGGGAGTGTGTGTGGGAGTGACACTGGGCTGAGGGCCAGTGTTGAGGGAGTGGGTGTTAGTCAGTGACACTGGTCTGAGGATCTGTGTTGAGGGAGTGTGTGTGGGAGTGACACTGGGCTGAGGGTCAGTGTTGAGGGAGTGTGTGTGGGATTGAGACTGGGCTGAGGGTCAGTGTTGAGGGAGAGTGTCCATCGTGACACTGGGCTGAGGGTCAGTGTTGAGGGAGTGTGTGTGGGATTGACACTGGGCTGAGGGACAGTGTTGAGGGAGTGTGTCCATCGTGACACTGGGCTGAGGGTCAGTGTTAAGGGAGTGTGTGTCCTTAGTGACACTGGGCTGAGGGTCATTGTAGAGGGAGTGTGTATTCATAGTGACACTGGGATGAGGGTCAATGTTGAGGGAGTGTGTGTCCATAGTGACACTGGGCTGAGGGTCAGTGTTGAGGGAGTGTGTATTGGAGTGACACTGGGTTTGAGGATCAGTATTGAGGGAGTGTGTCCATAGTGGCACTGGTCTGAGGGTCAGTGTTGAGGGAGTGTGTGTGTTCAAAGTGACCATGGGCTGAGGGACAGTGTTGTGGGAGTGTGCGTTCATAGTGACACTGGGCTGAGGGTCAGTGTTGAGGGAGTGTGTGTTCATAGTGACCCTGGGCTGAGGGTCAGTGTTGAGGGAGTGTGTGTCCATCATGACACTGGCCTGAGGGTCAGTGTTGATGGAGTGTGTGTTCATAGTGACCCTGGGCTGAGGGTCAGTGTTGAGGGAGTGTGTTTCCATCGTGACACTGGGCTGAGGGTCAGTGTTGAGAGAATGTGTGTGGGAGTGACACTGGGCTGAAGGTCAGTGTTGAGGGAGTGTGTGTCCATAGTGACACGAGGCTGAGGGTCAGTGTTGAGGGAGTGTGTGTCTGGGCGTGACGCTGGACTGAGGGTCAGTGTTGACGAAGTGACCCTTGGCTAAGGGTCAGTGTTGAGGGAGAGTGTGTTCATAGTGACCCTTGGCTGAGGTCAGTGTTGAGGGAGTGTGTATTGGAGTGACACTTGGTTTGAGGGTCAGTGTTGAGGGAGTGTGTATCCATAGTGAGACTGGGCTGAGGGTCAGTGTTGAGGGAGTGTGTATTGGAGTGACACTGGGTTTGAGGGTCAGTGTTGAGGGAGTGTGTGTCCATAGTGACACTGGGCTGAGGGTCATTGTAGAGGGAGTGTGTGTCCATAGTGACACTAGGCTGAGGGTCAGTGTTGAGGGAGTGTGCCCATAGTGACACTAGGCTGAGGGTCAGTATTGAGGGAGTTTGTCCATAGTGACACTGGTCTGAGGGTCAGTGTTGAGGGTTTGTGTGTATCAGTGACACTGGGCTGAGGGTCAGTGTTGAGGGATTGTGTCCATAGTGACAATGGGCTGAGGGTCAGTGTTGAGGGAGTGTGCCCATAGTGACACTGGTCTGAGGGTCTGTGTTGAGGGAGTGTGTGTATCAGTGACAATGGGCTGAGGGTCAGTGTTGAGGGAGTGTGTGTGTGGGACTGACACTGGGCTGAGGGTCAGTGTTGAGGGAGTTTGTGTCCACAGTGACACTGGGCTGAGGGTCAGTGTTGAGGGAGTGTGTGTGTGGGACTGACACTGGGCTGAGGGTCAGTGTTGAGGGAATGTGTGTGTGGGAGTGACACTGGGCTGAGGGTCAGTGTTGAGGGAGTTTGTGTGGGAGTGACACTGGGCTGAGGGTCAGTGTTGAGGGAGTGTGTGTGTGGGACTGACACTGGGCTGAGGGTCAGTGTTGAGGGAGTTTGTGTCCACAGTGACACTGGGCTGAGGGTCAGTGTTGAGGGAGTGTGTGTGTGGGACTGACACTGGGCTGAGGGTCAGTGTTGAGGGAGTTTGTGTCCACAGTGACACTGGGCTGAGGGTCAGTGTTGAGGGAGTGTGTGTGTGGGACTGACACTGGGCTGAGGGTCAGGTTGAGGGAGTTTGTGTCCACAGTGACACTGGGCTGAGGGTCAGTGTTGAGGGAGTGTGTGTGGGAGTGACACTGGGCTAGTGGTTAGTGTCGAGGGAGTGTGTGTGGGAGTGACACTGGGCTGAGGGCCAGTGTTGAGGGAGTGGGTGTTAGTCAGTGACACTGGTCTGAGGGTCAGTGTTGAGGGAGTGTGTGTGTCAGTGACACTGGGCTGAGGGTCAGTGTTGAGGGAGAGTGTCCATCGTGACACTGGGCTGAGGGTCAGTGTTGAGGGAGTGTGTGTGGGATTGACACTGGGCTGAGGGACAGTGTTGAGGGAGTGTGTCCATCGTGACACTGGGCTGAGGGTCAGTGTTGAGGGAGTGTGTGTGGGATTGACACTGGGCTGAGGGACAGTGTTGAGGGAGTGTGTATTCATAGTGACACTGGGATGAGGGTCAATGTTGAGGGAGTGTGTATTGGAGTGACACTGGGTTTGAGGATTAGTGTTGAGGGAGTGTGTCCACAGTGACACTGGGGTGAGGGTCAGTGTGGAGGGAGTTTGTCCATAGTGACCCTGGGCTGAGGGTCAGCGTTGAGGGATTGTGTCCATAGTGACAATGGGCTGAGGGTCAGTGTTGAGGGAGTGTGTATTGGAGTGGCACTGGGTTTCAGGGTCAGTGTTGAGGGAGTGTGTGTCCATAGTGACATTGGGTTTGAGGGTCAGTGTTGAGGGAGTGTGTGTGTGGGAGTGACACTAGGCTGAGGGTCAGTGTTGAGGGAGTGTGTGTTCATAGTGACACTGGGCTGAGGGTCAGTGTTGAGGGAGTGCGTCCATAGTGACACTAGGCTGAGGGTCAGTGTTGAGGGAGTGTGTGTTCATAGTGACACTGGGCTGAGGTCAGCGTTGAGGGAGTGTGTCTATCGTGACAATGGGCTGAGGGTCAGTGTTGAGGGAGTGTGTCCATAGTGGCACTGGTCTGAGGGTCAGTGTTGAGGGAGTGTGTGTTCAAAGTGACCATGGGCTGAGGGACAGTGTTGTGGGAGTGTGCGTTCATAGTGACACTGGGCTGAGGGTCAGTGTTGAGGGAGTGTGTGTCCATCGTGACACTGGCCTGAGGGTCAGTGTTGATGGAGTGTGTGTTCATAGTGACCCTGGGCTGAGGGTCAGTGTTGAGGGAGTGTGTGTCCATCGTGACACTGGGCTGAGGGTCAGTGTTGAGAGAATGTGTGTCCATAGTGACACGAGGCTGAGGATCAGTGTTGAGGGAGTGTGTCCAGAGTGACACTGGGCTGAGGGTCAGTGTTGAGGGAGTGTGCCCATAGTGACACTGGGCTGAGGGTCAGTGTTGAGGGAGTGTGTGTATCAGTGACACTGGGCTGAGGGACAGTGTTGATGGAGTGTGTGTTCATAGTGACCCTGGGCTGAGGGTCAGTGTTGAGGGAGTGTGTGTCCATCGTGACACTGGGCTGAGGGTCAGTGTTGAGAGAATGTGTGTCCATAGTGACACGAGGCTGAGGATCAGTGTTGAGGGAGTGTGTCCAGAGTGACACTGGGCTGAGGGTCAGTGTTGAGGGAGGGTGTGTCCATCGTGACACTGGCCTGAGGGTCAGTGTTGATGGAGTGTGTGTTCATAGTGACCCTGGGCTGAGGGTCAGTGTTGAGGGAGTGTGTGTCCATCGTGACACTGGGCTGAGGGTCAGTGTTGAGAGAATGTGTGTCCATAGTGACACGAGGCTGAGGATCAGTGTTGAGGGAGTGTGTCCAGAGTGACACTGGGCTGAGGGTCAGTGTTGAGGGAGTGTGCCCATAGTGACACTGGTCTGAGGGTCAGTGTTGAGGGAGTGTGTGTATCAGTGACACTGGGCTGAGGGACAGTGTTGAGGGATTGTGTCCATAGTGACAATGGGCTGAGGGTCAGTGTTGAGGGAGTGTGTGTATGGGACTGACACTGGGCTGAGGGTCAGTGTTGAGGGAGTGTGTGTGTGGGACTGACACTGGGCTGAGGGTCAGTGTTGAGGGAGAGTGTCCATCGTGACACTGGGCTGAGGGTCAGTGTTGAGGGAAAGTGTGTTTGGGAGTGACACTGGGCTGAGGGTCAGTGTTGAGGGAGTTTGTGTGGGAGTGACACTGGGCTGAGGGTCAGTGATGAGGGAGTGTGTGTGTGGGACTGACACTGGGCTGAGGGTCAGTGTTGAGGGAGTTTGTGTCCACAGTGACACTGGGCTGAGGGTCAGTGTCGAGGGAGTGTGTGTGGGAGTGACACTGGGCTGAGGGCCAGTGTTGAGGGAGTGGGTGTTAGTCAGTGACACTGGTCTGAGGGTCAGTGTTGAGGGAGTGTGTGTGGGAGTGACACTGGGCTGAGGGTCAGTGTTGAGGGAGTGTGTGTGGGAGTGACACTGGGCTGAGGGTCAGTGTCGAGGGAGTGTATGTGGGAGTGACACCGGGCTGAGGGCCAGTGTTGAGGGAGTAGGTGTTAGTCAGTGACACTGGGCTGAGGGTCAGTGTTGAGGGAGTGGGTGTTAGTCAGTGACACTGGGCTGAGGGTCAGTGTTGAGGGAGTGTGCGTGGGATTGACACTGGGCTGAGGGTCAGTGTCGAGGGAGTGTGTGTGGGAGTGACACTGGGCTGAGGGTCAGTGTTGAGGGAGTGTGTGTGGGAGTGACACTGGGCTGAGGGTCAGTGTCGAGGGAGTGTGTGTGGGAGTGAGACCGGGCTGAGGGCCAGTGTTGAGAGAGTGGGTGTTAGTCAGTGACACTGGTCTGAGGGTCAGTGTTGAGGGAGTGTGTGTGGGAGTGACACTGGGCTGAGGGTCAGTGTTGAGGGAGTGTGTGTGGGAGTGACACTGGGCTGAGGGCCAGTGTTGAGGGAGTGGGTGTTAGTCAGTGACACTGGTCTGAGGATCAGTGTTGAGGGAGTGTGTGTGGGAGTGACACTGGGCTGAGGGTCAGTGTTGAGGGAGTGTGTGTGGGATTGAGACTGGGCTGAGGGTCAGTGTTGAGGGAGAGTGTCCATCGTGACACTGGGCTGAGGGTCAGTGTTGAGGGAGTGTGTGTGGGATTGACACTGGGCTGAGGGACAGTGTTGAGGGAGTGTGTCCATCGTGACACTGGGCTGAGGGTCAGTGTTAAGGGAGTGTGTGTCCATAGTGACACTGGGCTGAGGGTCATTGTAGAGGGAGTGTGTATTCATAGTGACACTGGGATGAGGGTCAATGTTGAGGGAGTGTGTGTCCATAGTGACACTGGGCTGAGGGTCAGTGTTGAGGGAGTGTGTATTGGAGTGATACTGGGTTTGAGGATCAGTATTGAGGGAGTGTGTCCATAGTGGCACTGGTCTGAGGGTCAGTGTTGAGGGAGTGTGTGTGTTCAAAGTGACCATGGGCTGAGGGACAGTGTTGTGGGAGTGTGCGTTCATAGTGACACTGGGCTGAGGGTCAGTGTTGAGGGAGTGTGTGTTCATAGTGACCCTGGGCTGAGGGTCAGTGTTGAGGGAGTGTGTGTCCATCATGACACTGGCCTGAGGGTCAGTGTTGATGGAGTGTGTGTTCATAGTGACCCTGGGCTGAGGGTCAGTGTTGAGGGAGTGTGTTTCCATCGTGACACTGGCCTGAGGGTCAGTGTTGATGGAGTGTGTGTTCATAGTGACACTGGGCTGAGGGTCAGTGTTGAGAGAATGTGTGTGGGAGTGACACTGGGCTGAAGGTCAGTGTTGAGGGAGTGTGTGTCCATAGTGACATGAGGCTGAGGGTCAGTGTTGAGGGAGTGTGTGTCTGGGCGTGACGCTGGACTGAGGGTCAGTGTTGTCGAAGTGACCCTTGGCTAAGGGTCAGTGTTGAGGGAGAGTGTGTTCATAGTGACCCTTGGCTGAGGGTCAGTGTTGAGGGAGTGTGTATTGGAGTGACACTTGGTTTGAGGGTCAGTGTTGAGGGAGTGTGTATCCATAGTGAGACTGGGCTGAGGGTCAGTGTTGAGGGAGTGTGTATTGGAGTGACACTGGGTTTGAGGGTCAGTGTTGAGGGAGTGTGTGTCCATAGTGACACTGGGCTGAGGGTCATTGTAGAGGGAGTGTGTGTCCATAGTGACACTAGGCTGAGGGTCAGTGTTGAGGGAGTGTGCCCATAGTGACACTAGGCTGAGGGTCAGTATTGAGGGAGTTTGTCCATAGTGACACTGGTCTGAGGGTCTGTGTTGAGGGAGTGTGTGTATCAGTGACACTGGGCTGAGGGTCAGTGTTGAGGGATTGTGTCCATAGTGACAATGGGCTGAGGGTCAGTGTTGAGGGAGTGTGTGTGTGGGACTGACACTGGGCTGAGGGTCAGTGTTGAGGGAGTTTGTGTCCACAGTGACACTGGGCTGAGGGTCAGTGTTGAGGGAGTGTGTGTGTGGGACTGACACTGGGCTGAGGGTCAGTGTTGAGGGAATGTGTGTGTGGGAGTGACACTGGGCTGAGGGTCAGTGTTGAGGGAGTTTGTGTGGGAGTGACACTGGGCTGAGGGTCAGTGTTGAGGGAGTGTGTGTGTGGGACTGACACTGGGCTGAGGGTCAGTGTTGAGGGAGTTTGTGTCCACAGTGACACTGGGCTGAGGGTCAGTGTTGAGGGAGTGTGTGTGTGGGACTGACACTGGGCTGAGGGTCAGGTTGAGGGAGTTTGTGTCCACAGTGACACTGGGCTGAGGGTCAGTGTTGAGGGAGTGTGTGTGGGAGTGACACTGGGCTAGTGGTTAGTGTCGAGGGAGTGTGTGTGGGAGTGACACTGGGCTGAGGGCCAGTGTTGAGGGAGTGGGTGTTAGTCAGTGACACTGGTCTGAGGGTCAGTGTTGAGGGAGTGTGTGTGTCAGTGACACTGGGCTGAGGGTCAGTGTTGAGGGAGAGTGTCCATCGTGACACTGGGCTGAGGGTCAGTGTTGAGGGAGTGTGTGTGGGATTGACACTGGGCTGAGGGACAGTGTTGAGGGAGTGTGTATTCATAGTGACACTGGGATGAGGGTCAATGTTGAGGGAGTGTGTGTCCATAGTGACACTGGGCTGAGGGTCAGTGTTGAGGGAGTGTGTATTGGAATGACACTGGGTTTGAGGATTAGTGTTGAGGGAGTGTGTCCACAGTGACACTGGGGTGAGGGTCAGCGTTGAGGGATTGTGTCCATAGTGACAATGGGCTGAGGGTCAGTGTTGAGGGAGTGTGTGTTCATCGTGACACTGGGCTGAGGGTCAGTGTTGAGGGAGTGTGTGAGGGAGTGACACTGGTCTGAGGGACAGTGTTGAGGGAGTGTGTGAGTCAGTGACCCCAGGGTGAGGGTCAGTGTTGAAGGAGTGTGTGTCCATCGTGACACTGGGCTGAGGGTCAGTGTTGAGGGAGTGTGTGTTCATAGTGACACTAGGCTGAGGGTCACTGTTGAGGGAGTGTGTGTTCATTGTGACACTGGGCTGAGGGTCACTGTTGAGGGAGTGTGTGTCCATCGTGACACTAGGCTGAGGGTCACTGTTGAGGGAGTGTGTGTCCATCGTGACACTAGGCTGAGGGTCACTGTTGAGGGAGTGTGTGTTCATTGTGACACTGGGCTGAGGGTTAGTTTTGAGGGAATGTGTGTGGGATTGACACTGGGCTGAAGGTCAGTGTTGAGGGAGTGTGTATCCATAGTGACACGAGGCTGAGGGTCAGTGTTGAGGGAGTGAGTGAGGGAGTGACACTGGTCTGAGGGACAGTGTTGCGGGAGTGTGTACATCGTGACAATGGGCTGAGGGTCAGTGTTGAGGGAGATTGTCCATAGTGACACTGGTCTGAGGTTCAGTGTTGAGGGAGTGTGTGTGTCAGTGACACTGGGCTGAGGGTCAGTGTTGAGGGAGTGTGTACATCGTGACAATGGGCTGAGGGTCAGTGTTGAGGGAGTGTGTCCATAGTGGCACTGGTCTGAGGGTCAGTGTTGAGGGAGTGTGTGTTCAAAGTGACACTGATCTGAGGGTCAGTGTTGAGGAAGTGTGTCAATAGTGACACTGGGCTGAGGGTCAGCGTTGAGGGAGTGTGCCCATAGTGAAACTGGGCTGAGGGTCTGTGTTGAGGGAGTTTGTCCATAGTGACACTGGTCTGAGGTTCAGTGTTGAGGGAGTGTGTGTGTCAGTGACACTGTGCTGAGGGTCAGTGTTGAGGGAGTGTGTCTATCGTGACAATGGGCTGAGGGTCAGTGTTGAGGGAGTGTGTCCATAGTGGCACTGGTCTGAGGGTCAGTGTTGAGGGAGTGTGTGTTCAAAGTGACCATGGGCTGAGGGACAGTGTTGTGGGAGTGTGCGTTCATAGTGACACTGGGCTGAGGGTCAGTGTTGAGGGAGTGTGTGTCCATCGTGACACTGGGCTGAGGGTCAGTGTTGAGGGAGTGTGTGTGGGAGTGACACTGGGCTGAAGGTCAGTGTCGAGGGAGTGTGTGTGGGAGTGACACTGGGCTGAGGGCCAGTGTTGAGGGAGTGGGTGTTAGTCAGTGACACTGGTCTGAGGGTCAGTGTTGAGGGAGTGTGTGTGGGAGTGACACTGGGCTGAGGGTCAGTGTTGAGGGAGTGTGTGTGGGAGTGACACTGGGCTGAGGGTCAGTGTCGAGGGAGTGTGTGTGGGAGTGACACCGGGCTGAGGGCCAGTGTTGAGGGAGTGTGTGTGGGAGTGACACTGGGCTGAAGGTCAGTGTTGAGGGAGTGTGTGTGGGAGTGACACCGGGCTGAGGGTCAGTGTTGAGGGAGTGTGTGTGGGAGTGACACTGGGCTGAGGGTCAGTGTCGAGGGAGTGTGTGTGGGAGTGACACCGGGCTGAGGGCCAGTGTTGAGGGAGTGGGTGTTAGTCAGTGACACTGGTCTGAGGGTCAGTGTTGAGGGAGTGTGTGTGGGAGTGACACTGGGCTGAGGGTCAGTGTTGAGGGAGTGTGTGTGGGATTGAGACTGGGCTGAGGGTCAGTGTTGAGGGAGAGTGTCCATCGTGACACTGGGCTGAGGGTCAGTGTTGAGGGAGTGTGTGTGGGAGTGACACTGGGCTGAGGGACAGTGTCGAGGGAGTGTGTGTGGGAGTGACACCGGGCTGAGGGCCAGTGTTGAGGGAGTGGGTGTTAGTCAGTGACACTGGTCTGAGGATCAGTGTTGAGGGAGTGTGTGTGGGAGTGACACTGGGCTGAGGGTCAGTGTTGAGGGAGTGTGTGTGGGATTGAGACTGGGCTGAGGGTCAGTGTTGAGGGAGAGTGTCCATCGTGACACTGGGCTGAGGGTCAGTGTTGAGGGAGTGTGTGTGGGATTGACACTGGGCTGAGGGACAGTGTTGAGGGAGTGTGTCCATCGTGACACTGGGCTGAGGGTCAGTGTTAAGGGAGTGTGTGTCCATAGTGACACTGGGCTGAGGGTCATTGTAGAGGGAGTGTGTATTCATAGTGACACTGGGATGAGGGTCAATGTTGAGGGAGTGTGTGTCCATAGTGACACTGGGCTGAGGGTCAGTGTTGAGGGAGTGTGTATTGGAGTGACACTGGGTTTGAGGATCAGTGTTGAGGGAGTGTGTCCATAGTGGCACTGGTCTGAGGGTCAGTGTTGAGAGAATGTGTGTGGGAGTGACACTGGGCTGAAGGTCAGTGTTGAGGGAGTGTGTGTCCATAGTGACACGAGGCTGAGGGTCAGTGTTGAGGGAGTGTGTGTCTGGGCGTGACGCTGGACTGAGGGTCAGTGTTGACGAAGTGACCCTTGGCTAAGGGTCAGTGTTGAGGGAGAGTGTGTTCATAGTGACCCTTGGCTGAGGGTCAGTGTTGAGGGAGTGTGTATTGGAGTGACACTTGGTTTGAGTGTCCGTGTTGAGGGAGTGTGTGTCCATAGTGAGATTGGGCTGAGGGTCAGTGTTGAGGGAGTGTGTATTGGAGTGACACTGGGTTTGAGGGTCAGTGTTGAGGGAGTGTGTGTCCATAGTGACACTGGGCTGAGGGTCATTGTAGAGGGAGTGTGTGTCCATAGTGACACTAGGCTGAGGGTCAGTGTTGAGGGAGTGTGCCCATAGTGACACTAGGCTGAGGGTCAGTATTGAGGGAGTTTGTCCATAGTGACACTGGTCTGAGGGTCAGTGTTGAGGGATTGTGTGTATCAGTGACACTGGGCTGAGGGTAAGTGTTGAGGGATTGTGTCCATAGTGACAATGGGCTGAGGGTCAGTGTTGAGGGAGTGTGTGTGTGGGACTGACACTGGGCTGAGGGTCAGTGTTGAGGGAGTGTGCCCATAGTGACACTAGGCTGAGGGTCAGTATTGAGGGAGTTTGTCCATAGTGACACTGGTCTGAGGGTCTGTGTTGAGGGAGTGTGTGTATCAGTGACACTGGGCTGAGGGTCAGTGTTGAGGGATTGTGTCCATAGTGACAATGGGCTGAGGGTCAGTGTTGAGGGAGTGTGTGTGTGGGACTGACACTGGGCTGAGGGTCAGTGTTGAGGGAGTTTGTGTCCACAGTGACACTGGGCTGAGGGTCAGTGTTGAGGGAGTGTGTGTGTGGGACTGACACTGGGCTGAGGGTCAGTGTTGAGGGAATGTGTGTGTGGGAGTGACACTGGGCTGAGGGTCAGTGTTGAGGGAGTGTGTGTGTGGGACTGACACTGGGCTGAGGGTCAGGTTGAGGGAGTTTGTGTCCACAGTGACACTGGGCTGAGGGTCAGTGTTGAGGGAGTGTGTGTGGGAGTGACACTGGGTAGTGGTTAGTGTCGAGGGAGTGTGTTTGAGAGTGACACTGGGCTGAGGGCCAGTGTTGAGGGAGTGGGTGTTAGTCAGTGACACTGGTCTGAGGGTCAGTGTTGAGGGAGTGTGTGTGGGATTGAGACTGGGCTGAGGGTCAGTGTTGAGGGAGAGTGTCCATCGTGACACTGGGCTGAGGGTCAGTGTTGAGGGAGTGTGTGTGGGATTGACACTGGGCTGAGGGACAGTGTTGAGGGAGTGTGTCCATCGTGACACTGGGCTGAGGGTCAGTGTTGAGGGAGTGTGTGTGGGATTGACACTCGGCTGAGGGACAGTGTTGAGGGAGTGTGTATTCATAGTGACACTGGGATGAGGGTCAATGTTGAGGGAGTGTGTGTCCATAGTGACACTGGGCTGAGGGTCAGTGTTGAGGGAGTGTGTATTGGAGTGACACTGGGTTTGAGGATCAGTGTTGAGGGAGTGTGTCCACAGTGACACTGGGCTGAGGGTCAGTGTGGAGGGAGTTTGTCCATAGTGACCCTGGGCTGAGGGTCAGCATTGAGGGATTGTGTCCATAGTGACAATGGGCTGAGGGTCAGTGTTGAGGGAGTGTGTGTTCATCGTGACACTGGGCTGAGGGTTAGTTTTGAGGGAGTGTGTGAGGGAGTGACACTGGTCTGAGGGACAGTGTTGAGGGAGTGTGTGAGTCAGTGACCCCAGGGTGAGGGTCAGTGTTGAAGGAGTGTGTGTCCATCGTGACACTGGGCTGAGGGTCAGTGTTGAGGGAGTGTGTGTTCATAGTGACACTAGGCTGAGGGTCACTGTTGAGGGAGTGTGTGTTCATTGTGACACTGGGCTGAGGGTCACTGTTGAGGGAGTGTGTGTCCATCGTGACACTAGGCTGAGGGTCACTGTTGAGGGAGTGTGTGTCCATCGTGACACTAGGCTGAGGGTCACTGTTGAGGGAGTGTGTGTTCATTGTGACACTGGGCTGAGGGTTAGTTTTGAGGGAATGTGTGTGGGATTGACACTGGGCTGAAGGTCAGTGTTGAGGGAGTGTGTGTCCATAGTGACACGAGGCTGAGGGTCAGTGTTGAGGGAGTGTGTGAGGGAGTGACACTGGTCTGAGGGACAGTGTTGCGGGAGTGTGTACATCGTGACAATGGGCTGAGGGTCAGTGTTGAGGGAGTTTGTCCATAGTGACACTGGTCTGAGGTTCAGTGTTGAGGGAGTGTGTGTGTCAGTGACACTGGGCTGAGGGTCAGTGTTGAGGGAGTGTGTACATCGTGACAATGGGCTGAGGGTCAGTGTTGAGGGAGTGTGTCCATAGTGGCACTGGTCTGAGGTTCAGTGTTGAGGGAGTGTGTGTTCAAAGTGACACTGATCTGAGGGTCAGTGTTGAGGAAGTGTGTCAATAGTGACACTGGGCTGAGGGTCAGCGTTGAGGGAGTGTGCCCATAGTGAAACTGGGCTGAGGGTCTGTGTTGAGGGAGTTTGTCCATAGTGACACTGGTCTGAGGTTCAGTGTTGAGGGAGTGTGTGTGTCAGTGACACTGGGCTGAGGGTCAGTGTTGAGGGAGTGTGTCTATCGTGACAATGGTCTGAGGGTCAGTGTTGAGGGACTGTGTGTGTTCAAAGTGACCATGGGCTGAGGGACAGTGTTGTGGGAGTGTGCGTTCATAGTGACACTGGGCTGAGGGTCAGTGTTGAGGGAGTGTGTGTCCATCGTGACACTGGGCTGAGGGTCAGTGTTGAGGGAGTGTGTGTGGGAGTGACACTGGGCTGAAGGTCAGTGTTGAGGGAGTGTGTGTCTCGGCGTGACGTTGGACTGAGGGTCAGTGTTGACGAAGTGACCCTTGGCGAAGGGTCAGTGTTGAGGGAGAGTGTGTTCATAGTGACCCTTGGCTGAGGGTCAGTGTTGAGGGAGAGTGTGTTCATAGTGACCCTGGGCTGAGTGTCCGTGTTGAGGGAGTGTGTATTGGAGTGACACTGGGTTTGAGGGTCAGTGTTGAGGGAGTGTGTGTCCATAGTGAGACTGGGCTGAGGGTCAGTGTTGAGGGAGTGTGTATTGGAGTGACACTGGGTTTGAGGGTCAGTGTTGAGGGAGTGTGTGTCCATAGTGACACTGGGCTGAGGGTCATTGTAGAGGGAGTGTGTGTCCATAGTGACACTAGGCTGAGGGTCAGTGTTGAGGGAGTGTGTGTGGGAGTGACACTGGGCTGAGGGTCAGTGTTGAGGGAGTGTGTGTGGGATTGAGACTGGGCTGAGGGTCAGTGTTGAGTGAGTGTGTGTATCAGTGACACTGGGCTGAGGGACAGTGTTGAGGGAGTGTGTGTGGGAGTGACACTGGGCTGAGGGACAGTGTGGAGAGTGTGTCCATCGTGACACTGGGCTGAGGGTCAGTGTTAAGGGAGTGTGTGTCCATAGTGACACTGGGATGAGGGTCAATGTTGAGGGAGTGTGTGTCCATAGTGACACTGGGCTGAGGGTCAGTGTTGAGGGAGTGTGTATTGGAGTGACACTGGGTTTGAGGATCAGTGTTGAGGGAGTGTGTCCACAGTGACAATGGGCTGAGGGTCAGTGTTGAGGGAGTGTGTGAGGGAGTGACACTGGTCTGAGGGACAGTGTTGAGGGAGTGTGTGAGTCAGTGACCCCAGGGTGATGGTCAGTGTTGAAGGAGTGTGTGTCCATCGTGACACTGGGCTGAGGGTCAGTGTTGAGGGAGTGTGTGTTCATTGTGACACTGGGCTGAGGGTCAGTGTTGAGGGAGTGTGTGTTCATAGTGACACTGGACTGAGGGTCACTGTTGAGGGAGTGTGTGTTCATTGTGACACTGGGCTGAGGGTCAGTGTTGAGGGAGTGTGTGTTCATTGTGACACTGGGCTGAGGGTCAGTGTTAAGGGAGTGTGTGTGGGAGTGACACTGGGCTGAGGGTCAGTGTTGAGGGAGTGTGTGTTCATTGTGACACTGGGCTGAGGGTCAGTGTTGAGGGAGTGTGTGTGGGAGTGACACTGGGCTGAGGGTCAGTGTTGAGGGAGTGTGTGTTCATTGTGACACTGGGCTGAGGGTTAGTTTTGAGGGAATGTGTGTGGGATTGACACTGGGCTGAGGGTCAGTGTTGAGGGAGTGTGTGTCCGTAGTGACAATGGGCTGAGGGTCAGTGTTGCGGGAGTGTGTGTGGGAGTGACACTGGGCTGAGGGTCAGTGTTGAGGGAGTGTGTGAGGGAGTGACACTGGTCTGAGGGACAGTCTTGAGGGAGTATGTGAGTCAGTGACCCCGGGGTGAGGGTCAGTGTTGAAGGAGTGTGTCCATCGTGACACTGGGCTGAGGGTCAGTGTTAAGGGAGTGTGTCCATAGTGACACTGGTCTGAGGGTCAGTGTTGAGGGAGTGTCTGTGCATAGTGACGCTGGGCTGAGGGTCAGTGTTGAGTGAGTGTGTGTGTCAGTGACACTGGGCTGAGGGTCAGTGTTGAGGAAGTGTGTTCATAGTGACACTAGGCTGAGGGTCAGTGTTGAGGGAGTGTGTGTGGGAGTGTCACTGGGCTGAGGGTCAGTGTTGAGGAAGTGTGTTCATAGTGACACTGGGCTGAGGGTCAGTGTTGAGGGAGTGTGTGTGGGAGTGACACTGGGCTGAGGGTCAGTGTTGGGGGAGTGTGGTGGGAGTGACACTGGGCTGAGGGTCAGTGTTGAGGGAGTGTGTGTGGGAGTGACACTGGGCTGAGGGTCAGTGTTGAGGGAGTGTGTGTGGGAGTGACACTGGGCTGCGGGTCAGTGTTGAGGGAGTGTGTCCATCGTGACACTGGGCTGAGGGTCAGTGTTGAGGGAGTGTGTGTGGGAGTGACACTGGGCTGAGGGTCAGTGTTGGGGGAGTGTGTGTGGGAGTGACACTGGGCTGAGGGTCAGTGTTGAGGGAGTGTGTGTGGGAGTGACACTGGGCTGAGGGTCAGTGTTGGGGGAGTGTGTGTGGGAGTGACACTGGGCTGAGGGTCAGTGTTGATGGAGTGTGTGTGGGAGTGACACTGGGCTGAGGGTCAGTGTTTGAGCTGCTCCTCTCTCTCACACACTGACTGTACTGTCCATTTCAGCTGGTGTTTATTCCAAGTTGAAGTGTTGCTTTAATGAACTGGTGTGTTTTGGATGGGCACTGCTCTGGAATGTATTCATGCCCTTCTCTCCTCGGATTGTTATATTCCAATGACAGATTAGTTTGTTTTGTATAAACTTGGCATCTCTCGCTATCATTTAACAAATTATTCTCAATGTGACAGTGACGGAGTCATTATTACAGAGTGTTAATGGAGGGACAGCAGCTGTGTAAATCCCTCTGCAATTTCAGTTACAACATGACAGTGAGATTTACTCAACTGGGAATTATCCAATCAGGCATCGGGTTCCAACTCAGAATTACTGCAGAACAATGAAAGGCCCACACTGTCTCAACGTACCCCACACCCTCACACACACACAGTACCCCAACCAACTCCCCACCCCCTCACACACACACTCTACCCCATCCAACTCCCCACCCCCTCACACACACACTGTACCCCATCCAACTCCCCACCCCCTCACACACACACAGTACCCCAACCAACTCCCCACCCCCTCACACACACACTGTACCCCAACCAACTCCCCAACCCCTCACACACACACTGTACCCCATCCAACTCCCCACCCCCTCACACACACACTGTACCCCATCCAACTCCCCACCCCCTCACACACACACTCTACCCCATCCAACTCCCCACCCCTCACACACACACAGTACCCCAACCAACTCCCCACCCCCTCACACACACACTCTACCCCATCCAACTCCCCACCCCCTCACACACACACTCTACACCAACCAACTCCCCACCCCCTCACACACACACTCTACCCCATCCAACTCCCCACCCCCTCACACACACACTCTACCCAAACCAACTCCCCACCCCCTCACACACACACTGTACCCCAACCAACTCCCCACCCCCTCACACACACACTGTACCCCAACCAACTCCCCACCCCCTCACACACACACTCTACCCCATCCAACTCCCCACCCCCTCACACACACACTCTACCCCAAACAGCTCCCCACCCCCTCACACACACACAGTACCCCAACCAACTCCCCACCCCTTCACACACACACAGTACCCCAACCAACTCCCCACCCCCTCACACACACACTCTACCCCATCCAACTCCCCACCCCCTCACACACACACTCTACCCCATCCAACTCCCCACCCCCTCACACACACACTCTACCCCATCCAACTCCCCACCCCCTCACACACACACTCTACCCCAAACAGCTCCCCACCCCCTCACACACACACAGTACCCCATCCAACTCCCCACCCCTCACACACACACAGTACCCCATCCAACTCCCCACCCCCTCACACACACACTGTACCCCATCCAACTCCCCACCCCCTCACACACACACTGTACCCCAACCAACTCCCCACCCCCTCACACACACACTGTACCCCAACCAACTCCCCACCCCCTCACACACACACTCTACCCCATCCAACTCCCCACCCCCTCACACACACACTCTACCCCATCCAACTCCCCACCCCTCACACACACACAGTACCCCATCCAACTCCCCACCCCCTCACACACACACTGTACCCCATCCAACTCCCCACCCCCTCACACACACACTGTACCCCAACCAACACCCCACCCTCTCACACACACACTGTACCCCAACCAACTCCCCACCCTCTCACACACACACTGTACCCCAACCAACTCCCCACCCCCTCACACACACACAGTACCCCATCCAACTCCCCACCCTCTCACACACACACTGTACCCCAACCAACTCCCCACCCCCTCACACACACACTGTACCCCAACCAACTCCCCAACCCCTCACACACACACTGTACCCCATCCAACTCCCCACCCTCTCACACACACACTGTACCCCAACCAACTCCCCACCCCCTCACACACACACTGTACCCCAACCAACTCCCCACCCCCTCACACACACACTGTACCCCATCCAACTCCCCACCCTCTCACACACACACTGTACCCCATCCAACTCCCCACCCCCTCACACACACACTGTACCCCAACCAACTCCCCAACCCCTCACACACACACTGTACCCCATCCAACTCCCCACCCCCTCACACACACACTGTACCCCATCCAACTCCCCACCCCCTCACACACACACTGTACTCCATCCAACTCCCCACCCCCTCACACACACACAGTACCCCATCCAACTCCCCACCCTCTCACACACACACTGTACCCCATCCAACTCCCCACCCCCTCACACACACACTGTACCCCAACCAACTCCCCACCCCCTCACACACACACTGTACCCCATCCAACTCCCCACCCCCTCACACACACACTGTACCCCAACCAACTCCCCACCCCCACACACACAGTACCCCAACCAACTCCCCACCCCCACACACACACTGTACCCCATCCAACTCCCCACCCCCTCACACACACACACTGTACCCCAACCAACTCCCCACCCCCTCACACACACACTGTACTCCATCCAACTCCCCACCCCCTCACACACACACTGTACTCCATCCAACTCCCCACCCCCTCACACACACACTGTACCCCATCCAACTCCCCACCCCCTCACACACACACTGTACTCCATCCAACTCCCCACCCCCTCACACACACACTGTACTCCATCCAACTCCCCACCCCCTCACACACACACTGTACCCCATCGAACTCCCCACCCCCTCACACACACACTGTACCCCATCGAACTCCCCACCCCCTCACACACACACTGTACTCCATCCAACTCCCCACCCCCTCACACACACACTGTACCCCATCGAACTCCCCACCCCCTCACACACACACTGTACCCCAACCAACTCCCCACCCCTTCACACACACACTGTACCCCATCCAACTCCCCACCCCCTCATACACACTGTACCCCAACCAACTCCCCACCCCCTCACACACACACAGTACCCCAACCAACTCCCCACCCCCTCACACACACACTGTACCCCAACCAACTCCCCACCCCCTCACACACACACTGTACTCCATCCAACTCCCCACCCCCTCACACACACACTGTACTCCATCCAACTCCCCACCCCCTCACACACACACTGTACCCCAACCAACTCCCCACCCCCTCACACACACACTGTACCCCAACCAACTCCCCACCCCCTCACACACACACAGTACTCCATCCAACTCCCCACCCCCTCACACACACACTGTACTCCATCCAACTCCCCACCCCCTCACACACACACTGTACTCCATCCAACTCCCCACCCCCTCACACACACACTGTACCCCAACCAACTCCCCACCCCCTCACACACACACTGTACCCCAACCAACTCCCCACCCCCTCACACACACACTGTACTCCATCCAACTCCCCACCCCCTCACACACACACTGTACCCCAACCAACTCCCCACCCCTTCACACACACACAGTACCCCAACCAACTCCCCACGCCCTCACACACACACTGTACCCCAACCAACTCCCCACCCCCTCACACACACACTGTACCCCAACCAACTCCCCACCCCCTCACACACACACAGTACCCCATCCACCTCCCCACGCCCTCACACACACACTGTACCCCATCCACCTCCCCACGCCCTCACACACACACTGTACCCCAACCAACTCCCCACCCCCTCACACACACACTGTACCCCATCGAACTCCCCACCCCCTCACACACACACTGTACCCCATCCAACTCCCCACCCCCTCACACACACACTGTACCCCATCGAACTCCCCACCCCCTCACACACACACTGTACCCCATCCAACTCCCCACCCCCTCACACACACACTGTACCCCATCAAACTCCCCACCCCTCACACACACACTGTACCCCAACCAACTCCCCACCCCCTCACACACACACTCTACCCCAACCAACTCCCCACCCCCTCACACACACACTGTACCCCATCCAACTCCCCACCCCCTCACACACACACTGTACCCCAACCAACTCCCCACCCCCTCACACACACACAGTACCCCATCCAACTCCCCACCCCCTCACACACACACTGTACCCCATCCAACTCCCCACCCCCTCACACACACACTGTACCCCATCCAACTCCCCACCCCCTCACACACACACTGTACCCCATCGAACTCCCCACCCCCTCACACACACACTGTACCCCATCCAACTCCCCACCCCCTCACACACACACTGTACTCCATCCAACTTCCCACCCCCTCACACACACACTGTACCCCATCGAACTCCCCACCCCCTCACACACACACTGTACCCCATCCAACTCCCCACCCCCACACACACACACTGTACCCCAACCAACTCCCCACACCCTCACACACACACTGTACCCCATCCAACTCCCCACCCTCTCACACACACACAGTACCCCAACCAACTCCCCACCCCCTCACACACACACTGTACCCCAACCAACTCCCCACCCCCTCACACACACACTGTACCCCATCCAACTCCCCACCCTCACACACACACACTGTACCCCATCCAACTCCCCACCCCCTCACACACACACTGTACCCCATCCAACTCCCCACCCCCTCACACACACACTGTACCCCATCCAACTCCCCACCCCCTCACACACACACTGTACCCCATCGAACTCCCCACCCCTCACACACACACTGTACCCCAACCAACTCCCCACCCCCTCACACACACACTGTACCCCATCCAACTCCCCACCCTCACACACACACACTGTACCCCATCCAACTCCCCACCCCCTCACACACACACTGTACCCCATCCAACTCCCCACCCCCTCACACACACACTGTACCCCATCCAACTCCCCACCCTCACACACACACACTGTACCCCATCCAACTCCCCACCCCCTCACACACACACAGTACCCCAACCAACTCCCCACCCCCTCACACACACAGTACCCCAACCAACTCCCCACCCCCTCACACACACACTGTACCCCAACCAACTCCCCACCCCCTCACACACACACTCTACCCCAACCAACTCCCCACCCCCTCACACACACACTGTACCCCAACCAACTCCCCACCCCCTCTCACACACACTGTACCCCAACCAACTCCCCACCCCCTCACACACACACTGTACCCCATCCAACTCCCCACCCCCTCACACACACACTGTACCCCATCCAAGTCCCCACCCTCACACACACACTGTACCCCAACCAACTCCCCACCCCCTCACACACACACTGTACCCCATCCAACTCCCCACCCCCTCACACACACACTGTACCCCAACCAACTCCCCACCCCCTCACACACACACTGTACCCCATCCAACTCCCCACCCCCTCACACACACACTGTACCCCAACCAACTCCCCACCCCCTCACACACACACTCTACCCCAACCAACTCCCCACCCCCTCACACACACACTGTACCCCAACCAACTCCCCACCCCCTCTCACACACACTGTACCCCAACCAACTCCCCACCCCCTCACACACACACTGTACCCCATCCAACTCCCCACCCCCTCACACACACACTGTACCCCATCCAAGTCCCCACCCTCACACACACACTGTACCCCAACCAACTCCCCACCCCCTCACACACACACTGTACCCCATCCAACTCCCCACCCCCTCACACACACACTGTACCCCAACCAACTCCCCACCCCCTCACACACACACTGTACCCCAACCAACTCCCCACCCCCTCACACACACACTCTACCCCAACCAACTCCCCACCCCCTCACACACACACTGTACCCCAACCAACTCCCCACCCCCTCTCACACACACTGTACCCCAACCAACTCCCCACCCCCTCACACACACACTGTACCCCATCCAACTCCCCACCCCCTCACACACACACTGTACCCCATCCAAGTCCCCACCCCCACACACACAGTACCCCAACCAACTCCCCACCCCCTCATACACACTGTACCCCAACCAACTCCCCACCCCCTCACACACACACTGTACTCCATCCAACTCCCCACCCCCTCATACACACTGTACCCCAACCAACTCCCCACCCCCTCACACACACACTGTACTCCAACCAACTCCCCACCCCCTCACACACACACTGTACCCCATCCACCTCCCCACACCCTCACACACACTGTACCCCAACCAACTCCCCACCCCCACACACACAGTACCCCAACCAACTCCCCACCCCAACACACACACTGTACCCCAACCAACTCCCCACCCCCTCACACACACACAGTACCCCAACCAACTCCCCACCCCCTCACACACACACAGTACCCCAACCAACTCCCCACCCCTTCACACACACACAGTACCCCAACCAACTCCCCACCCCCTCACACACACACAGTACCCCAACCAACTCCCCACCCCCTCACACACACACTGTACCCCAACCAACTCCCCACCCCCTCACACACACACTGTACTCCATCCAACTCCCCACCCCCTCACACACACACTGTACTCCATCCAACTCCCCACCCCCTCACACACACACTGTACCCCAACCAACTCCCCACCCCCTCACACACACACTGTACCCCAACCAACTCCCCACCCCCTCACACACACACTGTACCCCAACCAACTCCCCACCCCCTCACACACACACTGTACTCCATCCAACTCCCCACGCCCTCACACACACACTGTACCCCAACCAACTCCCCACCCCCTCACACACACACTGTACCCCAACCAACTCCCCACCCCCTCACACACACACTGTACTCCATCCAACTCCCCACCCCCTCACACACACACTGTACCCCATCCAACTCCCCACCCCCTCACACACACACTGTACCCCATCCAACTCCCCACCCCCTCACACACACACTGTACCCCATCCAACTCCCCACCCCCTCACACACACACTGTACCCCATCCAACTCCCCACCCCCTCACACACACACTGTACTCCATCCAACTCCCCACCCCCTCACACACACACTGTACTCCATCCAACTCCCCACCCCCTCACACACACACTGTACCCCAACCAACTCCCCACCCCCTCACACACACACTGTACCCCATCCAACTCCCCACCCCCTCACACACACACTGTACCCCAACCAACTCCCCACCCCCTCACACACACACTGTACTCCATCCAACTCCCCACGCCCTCACACACACACTGTACCCCAACCAACTCCCCACCCCCTCACACACACACTGTACCCCATCCAACTCCCCACCCCCTCACACACACACTGTACTCCATCCAACTCCCCACCCCCTCACACACACACTGTACCCCAACCAACTCCCCACCCCCTCACACACACACTGTACCCCATCCAACTCCCCACCCCCTCACACACACACTGTACCCCAACCAACTCCCCACCCCCTCACACACACACTGTACTCCATCCAACTCCCCACGCCCTCACACACACACTGTACTCCATCCAACTCCCCACCCCCTCACACACACACTGTACCCCAACCAACTCCCCACCCCCTCACACACACACTGTACCCCATCCAACTCCCCACCCCCTCACACACACACTGTACTCCATCCAACTCCCCACCCCCTCACACACACACTGTACCCCATCCAACTCCCCACCCCCTCACACACACACAGTACCCCATCCAACTCCCCACCCCCTCACACACACACTGTACCCCATCCAACTCCCCACCCCCTCACACACACACTGTACCCCATCCAACTCCCCACCCCCTCACACACACACTGTACCCCATCGAACTCCCCACCCCCTCACACACACACTGTACCCCATCGAACTCCCCACCCCCTCACACACACACTGTACCCCATCGAACTCCCCACCCCCTCACACACACACTGTACCCCATCCAACTCCCCACCCCCTCACACACACACTGTACCCCATCGAACTCCCCACCCCCTCACACACACACTGTACCCCATCCAATCCCCCAATCCCTCACATACCCACTGTACCCCATCCAACTCCCCACCCACACACACAGACACTGTAACCCATCCAAATACCCACCCCCACACACGCTTTGTACCCCATCCAACTCCCCACCCCCACATACAGACACTATACCCCAGCCAACTCCCCACCCCCTCATACAAACACTGTACCCCATCCAACTTCCCCACCCCCCCCACCCCCCCCCCCACACACACACACCATACCCCATCCAACTACTACCCACCACCTCTCGCACACACTGTACCCCATCCACCCCCCCAACACACACGCTGTGCCCCAACCAACTCCCCACCCCTTCACACACACACAGTACCCCAACCAACTCCCCACCCCCTCACACACAAATTTTACGCCATCCAACTCCCCACACCCTCACACACACTGTACCCCATCCACCCCCCAACACACACCTTGTACACCATCGAACCCCCCAACCCCTCAAACACACACTGTAACCCATCAAACTCACAATCCCCCCACCCTCTCAGACTGTACCCCATCCAACTCCCCACCCCCTCACACACACACTGTACCCCATCCAACTCCCCACCCTCTCACACACACACTGCACCCCATCCAACTCCCCACCCCCTCACACACACACTGTACCCCATCCAACTCCCCACCCCCTCACACACACTGTACCACATTCAACACCCACCACCTCTCACACACACTGTACCACATTCAACTCCCCACCCTCTCACACACACACTGCACCCCATCCAACTCCCCACCCCCTCACACACACACTGTACCCCATCCAACTCCCCACCCCCTCACACACACACTGTACCCCATCCAACACCCACCACCTCTCACACACACTGTACCACATTCAACTCCCCACCCCCTCACACACACTGCACCCCATCCAACTCCCCACCCTCACACACAGTGTACCCCATCCAACTCCCTACCCCCTCACCCTCACACGCACTGTACCCCATACAACTCCCCACCCCCTCACACACAGACTGAACCCCATTCAACTCCCCACCCACTCATACACATACTGTACCCCATCCAAATCCCCACCCCCTCAGACACAGACTGTACCCCATCCAACTCCCCACCCTCACACACACTGTACCCTATCCAACTCCCCACCCTCACACACACTGTACCCTATCCAACTCCCCACCCCCTCACACACACTGCACCCCATCCAACTCCCCACCCCCTCACACACACTTGACCCCATCCAACTCCCCACCCCCTCACACACACACTGTACCCCATCCAACTCCCCACCCCCACTCTAAAACTGTACCCTATCCAACTCCCCACCCCCTCACACACACACTGTACCCCATCCAACTCCCCACCCCCACTCTAAAACTGTACCCTATCCAACTCCTCAAACCCTCACACTCACACTGTACCACATCCAACTCCCCACTCCCTCGCCCTAACACACTGCACCCCATCCAATACCCCACCCTCTCACACACACACTGTCCCCCATCCAAGTCCCCACCCTCACACACACACTGTACCCCATCCAACACCCCACCCCCTCACACACACACTGTACCCCATCCAACTCCCCACCCCTCACACACACTGTACCCCATCCAACTCCCCACCCCCTCACACACACTGTACCCCATCCAACTCCCCACCCCTCACACACACACTGTACCCCATCCAACTCCCCACACCCTCACACACACTGTACCCCATCCACCCCCCAACACACACCTTGTACACCATCGAACCCCCCAACCCCTCAAACACACACTGTACTCCATCCAACACCCCACCCCCTCACACACACACTGTACTCCATCCAACACCCCACCCCCTCACACACACACTGTACTCCATCCAACACCCCACCCCCTCACACACACACTGTACTCCTGTCAGACCCTGCAGAGGTACAGTCAGACCCCTGTCAAGGTACAGTCGGACCGTGCAGAGGTACAGTCAGATCCTGCAGAGGCACAGTTAAACCGCACAGAGGGACAGTGAGAATGCCTGACGCTGATAGTAAAGCCAGACAGATCCTTCTCATTGGGCAATAACTGAAATGTAGAAGTGGAGGAGAGAAGAAAGCAGAAGTGTGAGAAGAACAATTCATAGGGGAACTGTGCAATCCAAAGCCAGTACATGGCTTCCACCCAACTTCCTCTCCACTGTTCACGGGTCTGACTGCTTTTAATAAAATGAACTCACATTGAGCAGCAGTGTGAATCTTGTGCAGAGATTGTTTCAGTGTTGCTGTGTGTGATAGAGTCTTATTCTCTCCTCAGTGTGGGACACACTCCTGCTCTTGTGAAGGATGTTTTAAATGTTATTTGACAGGCCTATCCTAACCTGGAGCGACAATCTCTGGCACTCCCTCAGACTGAACAAATCCCTTGTTTGTAGTTTCATTCTGCTTTTCCTGCATTCTCTGTAATCTCATCCATCCCTACAACGTCTGCCATGGTAACCTCTCTCTCCCTCTGCGTGGTGATTGTACACTATGCTGCTCACTCGAAACACTGGCGGTCACCCCCCTTCACTCCTCAAAACCTCAGACTCTGGAATTTCACCTTCAACCCCCTCTGAGACCCCACACATTCCCCTTACCTTCTCAAACATCTTCCACACCAAAGTCTTTGATTAATCTTATCACCCCTTTCTCCTGCTTGGAACGATTTCTTATGTTGGAACAACCTCATTGATTTCTTGTGAGCATTGAATGAAGAAATACCACAAACAATCCATTTCAGCATTGAAGGGCACTATGTCTACGCATCTGTGTGTGGTGACCCTGGGTGCAGTCTGTACTTCAGATCTGTCACAAAGTCAGTGACATGGATGGGTCAGTTCCAAACTGATTGATCCAGTTCAGATGGGCAGACTTGGCATAATTCACACGGCAACACAGTAGGGAGTCAGTGGTTGGCACTGGAGAAAGGAGAGTAATGGTTTAATGTTAGGGTTGAGCCCAGAATCCAGATTAACACTCCAAAGCTGAACTGAAGTGTTTTATTGACGGTCGGTCCATCTCTCAGTCGGAATGTGAAATCGCGGCTATATTTTCCATGTTATATAAAACCTTGCATTGCTCTTTCAAAACTGAACTCAGTGAGAATCAGGGAAACACTCCCCACGGGTTGGAGTCATACCTGGCACATAGAGGTCAATCGTCTCGGCTCCAGGACATCTCTGTAGGGGTTCCTCAGGGTAGTGTCTGAGCCCCAACCATCTTCAGCTGCTCCATCAATGACCTTCCTGTGGTGATTCTAACAAGGTCAGCCAGATCGAACTCAGAATGATGAGTCCTTGGATTGGGGTTGTTAGCCTGGTCCAATCAGGGAGCCCAGGCTGACAGATAGGAACAGGAGGGTCAGGGGTTCTGTTCACTCTGAGAGCTGGCTCTGAGGGAGCTGGATCAGGGTCAAGGGCTCTCCACGTGGGAATAAAAGGGGGTCTCAGTGACAGGATACTGGGGCCTCTGTAGAGTTATTACACTTTGCTCCATCATAAGGTCAGCGGTAGGATGTTCACTGTCACTTGGAAACCATGAGAGACTGAAGCAGTCTGTGTCTAACCACAACAAGACATGAGCTATATCCAGGAGCAAATTACTGCAGGTGCTGGAATCTGTACTGAACAGAACTGAAGGGACATTAACTGGGATGAGGGGAGGGGAGGACATGATAACACGCTAATAGAAAGGGAAAAAATAGTTCATAATGTAAAAGTGTTGAACTCAGTGGGAAGTCCAGAAGGCTGCCAAATGCCTAGTCTGAAGATAAGATGTTGTATCTCCAGTTAGTGCTGTGATTCACAGGAACACTGCAGCATGCCGAGGACAGACTCATGGGGCAGGTGAGCAGGACACTGTGTTGAACTGACCGGCTGCAGGAGGGTCAAGGTTATGCTCACGCACAGACCAGAGGTATTCGGTAAAGCACTCACCCAGTCTGTATTTGGTTTCCCCAGTGGAGAGCAGGTCACATTGGGTGCAGTGAATACGGTCCACAGGACG